>NC_045427.1:334007612-334236900 GCF_902635505.1 Sarcophilus harrisii | reverse complement strand
TAAAAGAGACAAAAAAAAACTTTTATGATGAAGGGGAAGAGGAACAGGGGAAGGAGAGTAAGTGAACCTTACTCTCATCAGATCTGGCTCAAAGAGGAAATAATAGACACTCAATATGGGTATAGAAATCTATCTTACCCTGCAGAAAAGTAGAAGGGGAAGGAGATATGGGAAGGGAGGGTAGGTGATAGAAGAGAGGGTACATTAGAGGTGTGGCTGGTCAGAAACAAAACATTTTTGAGGAGGGACAGAGTGAAAGGAAAGAGAATGGAATAAATGGGAGAATACAGTTAACAATATTAATATGAAAAAAATTTTGAACCAAATTTCTCTGATGTAAGCTTCATTTCTCAAATGTTTAGGAAATGGAGTCAAATTTATATAAAAAATATTAAGAGCCATTCCCAAATTGATAAATGATAAAGAAGATATAATCTATAACCACAGGATTATAAAATCATGCATATGATTTGACCTAAAAACGCCCCTACTGGGCATGAATCTCAAAAGAGATTTTTTTTTAAAAAAGGAAGAAGAACCTATATAAATGAAAATATTTATACCAACCCTCTTATTAGGACAAAAACTTGGAAATTGAGAGAATGCTCATCAATTGAGGAATGACTGGATAAATTGTAGTATAGGATTATGAAGGAATATTAGTGTTTCTATAAGAAATGAAAAACCTGAAAATTCTTCCATAAACTCAAGCAAAGTGAAAGGTACTGTACCCATATTCATAGCAAAATTGTAGGATGATCAGCTGTGAATGACTTTGCTATATTCTCAGCAAAAATGATCCAAGACTACTCTGAAGAACTTATAATGAAAAATGTTATTCATACCCAGAGAAAGAACTAATTGGGTCAAAATACAGACTGAAGTTTAAATAATAACAATAAAATAAAGTATACTATGAAATGCAGCATAAGATATTGGTCCAAACCTAATTTCTGCCAGACTGCTTTTCAGTTTTCCCAGCAGTTTTTAACAAATAGGGAGTTTTATCCTAGGTAACGAATGCTTTCTATTTTATCAAATAATGTTTTATCGATTTCTATTGTCTCTAAATCTCCTTGTCTAGTCTGTAGTACTGATCTACCTCTTTCTTCATTAACCAGTAAGAGAAGGTTTTGATGGGAGCTGCTTTATAATATACTTTGGGATCTGAAAGTAAGCTGGAGGCAGCTACAATGAGAACAATGAGAGTTTAGGATCTCCCGTGGCAGGAAACTTTTTTGTAATGTTTCTCTAATAAAGGAACTGAATCAATTTGATCAAAATAAGAACCATTTCCCAATTGTCATAGGAAACAAACAGGTAGTTTTCAGAAGAAGAATATTTTTTAAAAAATCAAGTCACATTAAAAAATGTTCTGAATCACTATTGATTAGAAAAAGACAATTTTTTTTATTATAGTAACTTTTTATTGACAGAACACATGCCTGGGTAATTTTGTTTACAACATTATCCCTTGCACTCACTTCTGTTCCGATTTATCCCTCCCATCCTCCCCCCCCCTCCTAGATGGCAAGCAGTCCTATATATGTTGAATATGTCGTCGTATATCCTAGATACAATGTATGTGTGCAGATCCAAACACTTTTCTTCTTGCACAGGGAGAATTGGATTCAGAAGGTAAAAATAACTAGGGAAGAAAAACAAATGCAAACAGTTTATATTCATTTCCCAGTGTTTTTTCTTTGGGTGTAGCTGTTTCTGTCCATCATTGATCAACTGAAACTGAATTAGGTCTCTTTGTCAAAGAAATCTAATTCCATCAGATTACGTCTTCATAAAGTATCGTTGTTGATGGATATAATGATCTCTTGGTTCTGCTCATTTCACTTAGCATCAGTTCATGTAATTCTCTCCAAGCCTCTCTGTATTCATCCTGCTGGTCATTTCTTACACAACAATAATATTCCATAACATTCTTATACCACAATTTACCCAACCATTCTCCAATTGATGGGCATCTATTCATTTTTCAGTTTCTAGCCACTACAAACAGGGCTGCCACAAACATTTTGGCACATACTGGTCCCTTTCCCTTCTTTAGTATCTCCTTGGGGTATAAGCCCAGTAGAAACACTGCTGGATCAAAGGGTATGCACAGTTTGATAACTTTTTGGGCATAATTCCAGATTGCTCTCCAGAAAGGTTGGATTCGTTCACAACTCCACAAACAATGTATCAGTGTCCCAGTTTTCCCGCATCCCCTCCAAAAATCATCATTATTTTTTCCTGTCATCTTAGCCAATCTGACAGGGGTGTAGTGGTATTTCAGAGTTGTCTTAATTTGCATTTCTCTGATCAGTAGTGATTTGGAACATTCTTTGATATGAGTGGAAATAGTTTCAATTTCATCATTTGAAAATTGTCTGTTCATATCCTTTGATCATTTATCAATTGGAGAATGGCTTGATTTCTTATAAATTAGAGTCAATTCTCTATATATTTTGTAAATGAGGCCTTTATCAGAACCTTTAACTGTGAATATGTTTTCCCAGTTTGTTACTTACCTTCTAATATTGTCTGTTGTTTTGTTTGCACAAAGGATTTTTAATTTGATATCATCAAAATTTTCTATTTTGTGATCAATAATGATCTCTAGTTCATCTTTGGTCACAACTTTCTTCCTCCTCCACAAGTATGAGAGGTAAACTATCCTATGTTCCTCTAATTTATTTATAATCTCATTCTTTATGCCTAAATAATGGACCCTTTTGATCTTATCTTGCTGTTTCGTTTTAGGTGTGAGTCCATGCCTAATTTCTGCCATACTAATTTCCAGTTTTCCCAGCAGTTTTGTCAAATAATGAATTCTTATCCCAAAATTTGAGATCTTTGGGTTTGTCAAACACTAGATTGCTATAGTTGACTATTCTGTCTTGTGAACCTAACCTATTCCACTGATCAACTAACATTTCTTAGCCAATACCAAATGGTTTGGTGACTGCTGCTTTATAATATTGTTTTACATCAGGTATTGCTAGGCCACCTTCATTTGATTTTTTTTTTCATTAATTCCTTTAAGATTCTCGACCTTTTGTTCTTCCATATGAATTTTGTTGTTATTTTTTCTAGATCATTAAAATATTTTCTTGGGAGCCGGATTGGTATAGCACTAAATAAATACATTGGTTTAAGGAGTATTGTCATCTTTATTATATTTGCTCTATCCAAGAGAACTTAATATTTTTCCAATAATTTCAATCTGACTTTATTTGTGTGGAAAGTTTTTGTAATTTTGCTCATATAGCTCCTGACTTTCCTTTGGTAGATAGATTCCCAAATATTTTATGCTGTCGACAATTATTCTGAATGGAATTTCTGTTTGATTTTGTTGGTGATGTATAAAAATGCTGAGGATTTATGGATATTTATTTATAACCTGCAACTTTGCTAAAGTTATGGATTATTTCTAATAGCTTTTTAGTAGAATCTCTGGGGTTCTCTAAGTATACCATCAAATCATCTGCAAGGAGTGATAGTTTGGTTTCCTCTTTACCTACTCTAATTCCTTTAATCTCTTTCTCGACTCTTATTGCCAAGGCTAGAGTTTTTAATACAATATTGAATAATAATGGTGATAGTGGGCAACCTTGTTTTACTGTCTCTTACTGGGAAAGGTTCCAGTTTTTCTCCATTGCCTATGATGCTTACTGATGGTTTTAAATAGATGCTCCTGACTATTTTAAGGAAAAGTCCATTTATTCCTATCCTCTCAAGAGTTTTTATTAGGAATGGATGTTGAATTTTATTAAATGCTTTTTCTGCCTCTATTGAGATGATCATATGATTTTTGTTAATTTGGTTATTGTTATAGTCAATTATACTAATAGTTTTCCTGATATTGAACCAGCCCCAAATTCCTGGTATAAAACTTACTTGGTCTCACTGTATTATCCTGAGGATGATTTTCTGTAATCTTTTTGCCTATATTTTATTTAAGATTTTAGAATCAATATTCATTAGGGAGATCAGTCTATAATTTTCTTTCTCTGTTTTCAAAGTACCTGGTTTAGGTATCAGTACCATGTCTACCATGTCTTTGTCATAAAAGGAATTTGGTAGGATGCCATGCATATATGTTTAATGTTGATACTGCTTTATTTTCTATGCTACCCTTTAGCAAAATATAGTGCCCTTCCTTATCTCTTGTAATTAGATCACTTTTTGTTTTTACTTGATCTGAGATCAGGATGGCTACTTCTGCTTTTTTCAGTTCACCTGAAGCATAGTAGACTTTGCCCCAACCTTTGACCTTTACTCTGCATGTATTTCCCTGCTTCAGGTGTGTTTCCTGTAAACAACATATTGCAGGATTCTGGCTTTTAATCCATTCTGCTAACCACTTCCTCTTTATGGGGGAGTTTACCCCATTCACATTTATGGTTAAAATGACCAATTCTGTACTACTTGCCATCTTGTTAACCCCTGTTTATGCTTTTCACCCTTCTTTTCTCCTTCCCCCCCTTCCCAGTATTAAACTTGAGAGCACCACTTGCCACTCACAGCCCTCCCTTTTTAGTATCCCATGCCCCCTCTTAGTGTTCCGCCCCTATCTTACTCCTTTCCCTCAAAGTTTCCATATTCCCTTCTGCTTAGCTTATTCCTTCCCTTTTCACTTTTCCCTTCTCACTTTTCAATGAGGTGGGAGTTTTACCATAAATTGAATATATCTACAATTTTTCTCTTAAAGCCAATTCTGATGGCAGTAAAATACCCACTATATTCATCACACCTCCATGCTTTCTCTTAGTTATATTAGGTTTCCTTTGCCTCTTCCTGAGATGTAGTACCTCCACTTTACCCTTTTTCTTGTACAATGTCCTTTCCATCTCTAGTTTCTAGGACAAGGTATTCATGTATTCTTTATAAATCTTTACAGCAGAAATACAGTTCCCAAGATTTCTTTTTACCTTTTTAGGTTTCTCTTCAGTTCTATATTTGCAGCTCAAACTTTTTGTTAAGTTCTGGTTTTTTCATCAAAAATAGGTGAAATTCGTTTATTTCGTTGAATGACCATCTTCTTCCCTGGAAAAAAGATGCTCATTCTGGCTGGGTAAGTTATTTTTGGTTGCATAACGAGTTCCTTAGCCTTTCAGAATATCACATTCCAGGCCCGTCGATCTTTTAATACAGATGCTGCGAGATCCTGGGTGATACTTATTGTGGCTCCTCTATCTTTGAATTGAGTTTTTCTAGCCATTTGGAGTATTTTTTTCCTTCTTTTGAGGGTTCTGGCATTTGACCACTATATTTCTTGGTGTTTTGATTTTAGGATCCCTTTCAGTAGGTGATCGATGAATTTTTTCAATGTCTATTTTACCCTTTGTTTCTATGAATTCTGGGCAGTTATCTTTGATAATTTCCTAGAAAATAATGTCCGGGCGCTTTTTTTCATCATATTTTTCTGGGAGTCCAATAATTCTCAGATTGTTTCTCCTAGACCTATTTTCCAGGTCTGTTGTTTTCCCAAGAAGCTATTTCACATTTTTCTCCATTGTTTGATTTTTTGGTTTTGCTTGACTGATTCTTCTTGTCTCCTCAAGACATTCAATTCCATTTGTTCTATTCTGATTTTCAATGAAGTGTTTTCTTCACTCATTTTTTTTATGTCTTTTTCTAATTGTCCAATTGTGTTGTTTTGTTCTATGGAATTTTTTCCATTTCACCAATTTTATTTTTTAGAGAATTATATTCTATTTCCAGTTCATTAATCCTATTTTTCAAGGATTTGATTTCTTTATCCATTCTGTCTTTAAGTGATTGGGATGGCTTCTCCAGACTCTCTTGCCAAGTCTCCTTCTCCTTTTCCCATTTTTCTTCTAGCTTTCTTGTGAGAGCCTTTTTAATTTCTTCTATGAGATTCATCTGTGCTGAGGAACAGATGATTTCCTCCTGTGGGGATTCACCTGGAGACAGTCTGTTTTTAGTCTCCTCAGGGTTTAGAGTCTGCTCTCTGTTTGTATAAAAGCTGTCCATCATTAAGGTCCTTTTCAATTGTTTGCTCATTTTGTCAGAGAAGAATCAGAGACAAACTAGCAAAGAAAAAAAAGAAAAAAAAAACCCAAATGGAATCTGCTTTTTTGGGGAGTGGGGCTGGGTGGTGTATAAGCTTCCTCTACAGACTGTGGGGGCAGCAGCGAAGCACTTGCAGGACTGTGCTGAGCCTGCTCTCTGAGACTCTGAGAGTGTGCTGAGATCCTGTGGGGGAGGAGTGGCCAGGTCTCCAGTAACTCTAGTTGTTTGGGATTGTATTCTTCACCCCAGGTGTTTTTAGCTTCTCTGCTGGGCTACTGACTTGCTGCCAGGGCAAAGTATCCAATCCTGTAGCAAAGCTCTCCCTGCAGAGAAGGCTGAGATCACACCTCACCCCCCTCTGGTCTGCTCAGCTGAGAGCTGTCTGCCCAGCTCCTGCTGCCTGCCCTCAGCCTGTGCCTGATCTAAAACTCTCCCCGCCCTCGAGCAAAAACAGACCTTTCCTGTCCAATCTCAAGGATGTCTTCCCTTGGTACATATTTGTGGGTTTATTTTCAGTCAAGCATTAATTCAGAGGCTTGCAATGAGATGGATTCTGAGAGAAAATGCGGAGTTTACACAGCTGTGTGCCTCCTCTCTGCCATCTTGGCCAGAAGTCTCAAAGATCTTTTCTCATCAGTAATACTTAATGAATAAATGAATATTTGAGTGAATTAAAATGACGACCAAAAATGTATCAAAGATATTCAATAATTATTCCTGAGGAATCTATTGGTTGAAAATTTAATCTGATAAAAGCCTAAGGAAGTTATTTTATTCCTCCTCCCACAATCCAAACATTACTGTATCTAACCTAGATAGACGGTAAAGTTAATGTTTCTCCTATTCTCTTGGGCATAAACCTAAAATTATCACTCTTCCTCTCAAATACTCAAATAGTGCTTTCTTGTAGATTAAATGAAATTTGAGCTCCTTAATCCAAAATTCAAGTTTTATAATCCCTCTGAAAGCCAAAGATCTGATATTTTGAAGGAAAAGCATAAAAAACACAGTATCCCCCTTTCCACTAATTATTATAGTTATAGATCCTGCCAGAACAAGCTGATATAATCCTAACTCTTGAATACATCTCTCCTCTGAAATCAAAATAATCAGTGAAATTCCAAGCAAGGGAGGACATCAGTTTTCCATGTTTTCTACATGATCTCTAAATTTTCCCCCTCAATCAGCTTTCTAAATGAGGTTTAATCTGTAATCTGTCTCAGTTTGCCTATAGAATTTATTTAACTAGGTTTATTTTCCTATGGAATTATTATTTTGTTTAATGATTTGTTCACTTTTATGACTCTGAAAGAAGCATGAAATTATGAATTTGTTTTTTCTTTTTAACTTTTATAGCCCAAAATGGGCTACAAGATTGCAATATGTTAATGAAGTTTTTATCTGTTACTCTGATGTAATTTTGCCTATGAGGCCTGTTAAAATCCTAAAGATAATTAAGGTTTATTTTGTGTCTGGGATATGAATCTATGTTTAACCATAATAAAAGGAGGCTTTTAACTCTATAATTTCTGCATTGTCGTAAATCAGTTTGAACAGAAGTTACCTACTACATGAATTGAGAAAGGAGATATTTCTTCCATAACAAATTTGATGACCACAAAGCGACAGGCAGTAAGATGACAAAGACTGAAGAAAAGTTCTTCTGTGCACACTAGCTTATAAAGAGATTTTGAAGGTGAAAACCCAGCCAAACCATAAAGACTATAGATTATAGAAAGTGAAATAAGTAAGGTTGTCTTCTGTATAAGCCATTTGTACTGGCAAATTTGCCATCAGTCTGCTGAAATTTTGATGCCACATAATCTCTTAAGCCATTCAGACATTCTGCTGAACATAAGGTTGTGTCTAAAGCAAGGGCTGGACTGAAAAAAATCTGAGTTTTAACTGACAGAACAAGTCATCTCACTCATTTATTATCTCAAATATCTTTTTATAGTATTATTGCTGCCATAAAAAATAAAGCTTTGTATTGACATAAAATTATTTTGAGCAGTTCTATATATTGATTTTAATGAATTGATTTCAGCTAATTTCAAGAAATTGCTTCTAATTTTGTAGAAAAATTTGGTTCCAAAATTATTCTCTTCAGGGTCCCTCAGATTCTGGTTCAAATATGCCTGGTTTCAAAAATATTACTCTAAGGCCACACCCCCTCTAACACTTAAGATTGTATCAGAAGGTTCATCTGTCACTAGCAATATTTGAGATTGAGAATGTGTGAGTTTTCTTTCAGTTAGCTTTTCTATCTCTTTTCTCATTTGGTTGATTCTACTTTTGAAGGTGTTTTCTTCAATGGATTTTTTTTTTACAATCGATTGTTTTCCTAAGGGGTTGTTTTCTTCTTTAGTCATATTTTTCCTCTTTCTTTTCCAAGCTGTTGATTCTCACTTGCATATATCTCACGTTTTTCTTTTCTCATTTTTTCCCGCTGCCTCTCTTATTTGCCTTTCAAAGTTTTTTTTATGAGTACTTCCAAGACAGCTCTTTGGGCTTGAGATCAATTTTCAGGATTTTCTCTATGCACATTTTGTCCTCATCTGAATTGATGTTTGGCTCTTCCTTTTTACCATAGTAGTTTCTACAGTCAATGTACTTTTATGTTTCTTACACATTTCCTTTCCTTTTTTTTGTATTGGTTCTTTTTTTACTTTTATGGTAGTGCTCTACTCTAGAACAAAGGATAGCAAGAAGCTATCCTAAGCTTCTTGTACAGTTGGTTTGATCATAGGGGCCCCCTTGTTTTTGCAGAGAGTAGCTTTGCCTCTCTTTTCAGTGAATAACCTGGTTTCCCAGAGTTTGCTTTCTGAGCTGGGCCTGGAGGCTGCTCCACTGATTTGCTCCTCTACTGAGCCAGGACCAAGGGTTTTAGTTACTGATTTGCTGTAATTAGAAATCTCTCACTAGGGGCATCTAAGTGGTGCAGTGGATAGACCACCATCCCTGAAGTCAGGAGGAACTGAGTTCAAATCTGGCCTCAGACACTTGACACTTCCTAGCTGTGCTGAAGCTGAGCAAATCACTTAATCGCAATTGCCTCAGGAAAAAAAAAAGATCCTCCCCTGTCTTTCCCAAAAATTGAGCTGAACATTCTTTTCATCCCAGTCAGACTGACTTTTCTTCAAATTTTTCCAGTCTATCTGGAGCTAGAGAGTGGTTTCATTCCATCAGACTGTTCAGAAGCTTGGGTTCATATCATTTAAGAGGGAAATTGGGAGAATTCTGAGCAGCTTCCTCGCTTTACTCTTTGGCTCGCCTGCTATTATTTTGTAATTTCTACTCTGTAATTGAAACCTGCAATGAAGGTCTCTCCTCTCTGCCCACCCTGGAACCAAACATAGCAAGTTTTTCTATTTTTCTTATCCTGATGATCTCATCATGAGCTTAAAAAAAACCACTTCAAACATCCTTCAATGAAACCACATCCCTTATGTTCAGACCCTCTACTCATACTATCAGTGCAAATACAATACAACTCTCTTGCCTTTTTCACTAATTATCGTTTTCTTTCTACTTGCTTAATTTTTCTCTGTCATTTTTCTTCCAGTGGATCGCTATAAATTTAAAAACTTCAGCTTTCTTATTCACATTGATTCATTCCTTCATCTTATCTTGGTGACTTTTCTTATTATAGCCTAAAACTACACTGAGTTTCTTCTTTGCAAATATATAAATTGTTGTGTTGTCTTAAGAGCTCAAAGCAAATGGGCTAGACTATCACTATTATTATTACTCAGGAGAGCAGATCTTTTCTAAATCTTCCCCAAGTTGTCTTAAATTGGAAAACTGCTTTAAATTGGCTTTTAATTATTTCTGACATTCTAAGATTCACTCTGAGGCATTATTTCAAGTTACTGGGGAGAGGAGGGAATTTGGCGAGAGACAGATAATTTCCTGCCTTATCCTGTGTTATCTTCCGAAACAAAACTATCTTTACAGATGATATCGTGGTATATACAGAGCACCCTAGAGAATTAATTTAAAATTAGCCTGAAACAATTAACAACTTTAGCAAAGTTGCAAAATATAAAGTAAAGAGAAAAAATAAGGGTTTTAAAAGCTGACAATATGAGGACAAGAATCTTTAGATCTATTTTTCTTTATATGAAAAGCGTTTTGAAATTGTGTTCACAAAGTTCCTGGTTATATTTTGTCAGGAAAGATATAGGAAAGCAGAAAGCATGGGAAAGAGAAGGGGGAGGGAGTATATATAGATTTTCCTTCATAACTACAGGCAGAAAGTAGAGAACAGTTAAATAGCTTCATAAAGAGGAAGAGTACTGAGGGGGGTAAAGGAGGCAAGAGTTTGGATTTTCCTTTTATACATTTATTATGGAGGATAGACTCTTATCTGGGCCATTGCGGTATTATTTTATTGACATATTCACATTATCTCAAAGTTATCAGCAATATTTGTTGTTCTGCTGGTCTTATTACCAATATCTGGAGCTTACATGAAACTTATAAATCATGATGGTTAGAAGGACAAAAGGGCCTTCAATGATGCCTAACTGGCTTAGCACATATAGTCTCAGGTGTGACTTTAGTTAATTTATAATTCACTTTGCAAGTCATTGTTATGTTCCTTTGATTTATGGGACACTCCTAAGTGACAATTGGTTTCTCTTTGCAAATGTTACTTTTTGCTATTTTTACTTTATACTCTCTACCTAGAAACCTATTTATTATACTAACTAAAAGAGTGGTGGATTCTTAGGGGAACCAAAATAAAATATAAATTTAGGATACATACAACAAAACTAACAAAGAATTACTTTAGAACTTTAAAAAATAATTTTGAAAATGTATCTGTGGGAGCACATATAAGAATATCAAGAGATGTATAAGGGGCAGGAGTAAAGGAAAGCAATCTAAAAGTACCAATTTTCAAACTACAGAACAAAGGGGCAATCATCCAAACAATTGGGTATTGGCTAAACAAGGTGGTGGAGTTAATTAGGAATAAGATTAAAGTATACAATACTCACAGGTGCTGATACAGCAATTTAGTGTTTGATAAACCTAAAAGTTCTAGGCATTTAAAGAACAAGAACTCATTTTTAAAATTTTGAAATTCTGGAAAAACCAGAGAAACAAATCGGTAAAAACAGAGAAATATCCTTGCCTATCCTAGATAGCTCAAAATGGGAATTACATAGGTTACATATACATAGAGACATACACAAGCAAACTAAAGGAACATTGAAAAAAATATATTTTTTATCTATAGATAAGAAAAAAAGATAGAATCTTAGGAGAAAATGCAAAATTAAAGAAACTAAGACTGTTTTGCGCACACACACGCACACACAAACTAATGCAACCAAAATTAGAAGGAAAATAGGAAGCTGAGGAGGGAATTTTTTAGCAAATTTCGCTGATAACACATTTCATTTTTCAAATATATTGGGAACTAAGACATAAATTCATAAATAGGTAATTTCTGGTGATATTCATTGAAAAGATATGTGTAGGAAGTTTTCAGAATTAGCAAAACTATCAATAAAGAAAATTCTCTAAAGCATTTATAATTGAGTTTATAACTGAAGTTGTTTTAATCAAGTATGAGATTGGTTAATAAAATAGAGAATTTTAAAATGACTAATGCAGGAGGTTGAAGGAAAAATAGGTATACTAATATGAAGTTGATGGAGTTGTGTACTGGTCCAACTGTTGTGAAGAACAATATAACGTTTTTGTTTTAATGTTTGAATTAGGAAGAAGTTTGGGGACCTTCTAGATTCCTTTTGACCTTCTTTTTAGGCAAGATTTTAAAACCATGAAAGCCATGCTAATAGCAAACTGGGAAATTTTAAAGTAATAAAGTGCTTTGATGAGAAACTAAGACATTTCACATCTGAAATAAGGAACTTACAAGTCTGACTTATTAGAAAAAACTTTTATGTGATATATTTCTGTGATTGCTTATGAAAATTATAAAAATTTTAATGAATTGAAAATTCTGATTAAAAAAAATGAATGACATCAGACAAGAAACACATTTTAAAAACAAAGACATACATAAAACTGAGGGGATATGGAAAGAACTTATTGAACATGAATAAATGCCCCAAAACTAAGAAGTTTCAAATCACATGACAAAAAAAAATCATAATTAAGAAATAAAAAGGAATAAACAAGGAAACTATGTTATGCTGAAAGGAACCATAACCAATAAATCCATATCAGTAATAGATTTTTGTACTCCAAAAGCCTTAGTATCGAAATTTTATAAAGATAACTATCAAACAAGAAACATTTTTAAAGCACTTTATTGGGTTCTCGTACTGAGGACACCAAACAAAATTTAGTTACTGCCCTCAAGGATCTTAAAATCAAATGGGGGACAACATACAAATAAATTTTTACAAAGTTATCTATATACAAAATAAAGAGGAAGAGCTTAACAGAATGAAGACAATAGAATCAAGAAAGGCTTCTAGTAAAAGATCATATTTTATTTAAAACTTTAAGGAAGCCAAAGTGGTCAGAGGTAGAGTGGAGGAAGTGGGGCATTTCAGGTAAGGTCAGAGAAAATGTCTGGAGTCAAGAGATGGAATGTCTTTATCATTCAAACTGTTATTGAAAATCAGTGTCATTGAATCAGAGAACACATTGAGGAGTGAGGCATGAGAAAACTGAAAAGGTAGTGGAGGGTTAAGTCATGAAGGGTTTTATATACCTTGGACTTGCACTTTAGAAAAATCACTTTAGTGGCTGAGTGAAAAATGGAATGGAGTGGAAAGAAAATTAAGGCAGCAGACCCAGCACAGTCACTATTGTGATAGTCCAGACTTTAAGACCTTCTCAAGAATGATGGCAATGTCAGAATTGAGGACAGTTAACATTGGAGAGATTTAACAAAGTGAAATCAACAGAAATGAAACATGAAAGATGTTCCAAAAAGCTAGAGAGAAGAAAGTATCAAGAAAAAGTTATCAAAGTGACAAAGAGCACAGAGAGGTCAAAGATTTGTGGTTATAGGATTTAGCAACTGAGAGATCATTAGTATTACTTAAGTAGGCAGTTTCACTGGAATAAAATTAGAAACAGATTGGAAGGAGCTTGTTTAAAAGAGTTGGAGATGAGAAAGTCAAAGTAGTTTTTAGGTAGACAGCTTTTTCTGCTTCAAAGAGCTGTAGGACAACAGTTAGTGGAAATGAAATTATCAAGGGAAGGATCTAAGGGTTTTTTTTTCCAGGAATGGGGGATATCTGAATATGTTTATAGACAGAGAGAGATGAAAAATAAGTGAAAGTGTCTGGATGGCAGAAAGGATAATTTGGTGGGGGAGATAGAATAGTATAGAGCCACTTGAACAAGTAAAGGGATTATCCTTGGTAAAAAGTAAGACTTCTTCATCATGGGAAACAGGGATAAAAGAGGTAATAGTAGTAAAAGACATTTGATTGATAGGAAATGAGAAAGGGGGAGAAGAGGGATCTCAGGGTCAAGGTCTCAATTTTTTCCTATAAAAAGGGGGCAAAGTTTCCAGCTGAGAAAAGGAGAGTGAAGACAAGGAACTGTGGGAGGCTTGAGAATTAAAAGGGTTGAAAGAGACATTTGCAGAGTTTGAAACAGTAAGAATTGGAATAGTAGCATTTCCTAATAACAAGAGTGTAGTTGAGAAAGGCAATGAATGGTGGAAATGATGCGAGGCTGGATCTTAGATCTCTAGAATGTGATATGATGTGGTGACAAGATTCAAGAGAAGATGTTATAAAACTGAATTACTTTATGAAGGAGTCAAGATGAGGAAAAGAAGAGTGATTAGTGCAGAAGAGATGGAATGGAAGAGGCATCAAAGAATTGGAGGTAATGCTGTAGACAAAGAGTAGAGTTTTGTAAGGGAAAGAAGGGAGAAGTTTGAAAAAAAAAAAGGAAGAAGTATCTGAATTACCAAAAGCCATAAACAGTAACACAATGGAAGGCACCTTCAGTCAAACTGAAAGACAAAAAAAGCACAATAGGAATTGACTAAATTGCTTGAGAAACTTAAATTGTTGTTTAATAATGTCACAACTCTCTGTGACCACATGGTGTTTTCTTGGCAAAGATACTGCAGTGGCTTCCTCCTTCTCCAGGTATATCCTCATTTTACAAATGAGTAACTAAGGAAAACAGATTCTACGTGATTTACCCAGATTCAAAGAGCGAGTAACTATCTGAGGCCACATTTGAACTTAGATCTTTCTCACTCCAGATCCAGTGTTCTCTCCACTGTACCACTTAGCTGCCCATAAAAGACATATGGATACCTTAAGTATCCAACAGGAAACATTAAGTATTCAATGAGAAGAGAGAATACATATTTCTCAGTATCACATAGACCTTTTACAGAGATAGGATTCAAGCTCAAATTTTCATATTCTAAATCTAATACTTTAGTCCCCTTCAAATCAAGTTTTCAAATCTTTCTTGATTCCCTAGTATTCACTTTCTTCTCATCTCTGCCTCTCAGAATTTTTGAGTGCCTTCAGGGATCAATTCATGTGAAACCTCTATCATGTACTTTCTCCTCTAGCACCTATCCCTAATATGGGATATTATAATATAATATAATCTGTATGTTAATACTCATCTTCAAATTACATGAGATATTTACTTTTATAGGTACATGTTGGTATCCACCAACCTTTCCAGGGCAATGTAGACTCCTTGAAGTCAAGAAACATTCCATGTTTATCTTTATTTTCCAAGAGTTTATTATATAATCTTTTTATATAATAAGTGTTTAGTTGTTGTTCAGTCTTTGCTTTCAAGGAGAACCAATGATAACACTGATTGAGTCTTGATTTGAACATAAATTGGATTTAAGTGAGACAGAGTTGGAAAAGGTCTTCACCCTTACTTTCTCTTCCAGAGTCATTGAAGCCCAGGGGCAAGCCCAAAGTCATGCTGTCTGACAATGGCCAGGATGCAGTGACTTAGTATCTTCAATGTCTGACCAAGGCCTAAGTGCTCCTCAGTGCCTTCTTCAGTACCTTTGTGGTCATTGGAACAAATTGTTCTGCTCTGCTCATTCCACTGGGAGAAATCTTGGTTCACCAGTGGATTTGAGTCTGTCAGTTGGCCTATCTGCCAAGATAGTTTTACAAGGTTGTAGCTGCTTTGCATGCTCCAGTTTCAAATATTTAGTAAATGTTTATTTAATTAAATAAGTAAAATCTTTGAGTGGGAAAAGTGCAGGACAGTAGTCCAGTTTGTACAGGGCACAATAAGCCTGGAAAAGTAGCATAAGGTTAAAGGACCCTGAATCTCAGGCTAAGGAGTTTGGGCACTAATTTGTAGGCAATAGGGTACCCTTGAAAGTATTCAGGGCAGTAACATTACCAGAACCAATGAGTAAAAAGACTGATATGGCAGGATTATGAAGAATACAATGAGGAGGAAAAGAATAAAAATGGAAAGAACAGATCTCTCATTTTCTCTATTAAACTTCTGTACTAATAGTCTATTCAGATACCATCTATCCTTTTCTATCAGATCACCATCAAATGTACCAATAATAACAAGGGACTTTGCAATTTAGCTTAATTCTCAGGAACGCGGCTGATGAGCAAAACCATATAACTCATTCTGAGAAGTTTGGAGTTCAAATTAGACATAGATACTATGATGTAACCAAAGGTAAATGCCACAAATTATTTAAACAGAATAACAATCTGTAATTTTCTTCACCCTCCCTGCTAGGGTCAACACCAGTCAAGGATACTGAAAGAATTGCAATGATAATTACTCTTCTACAACCCACCCTATAGAAAATGCATAGAATTTTATTTACACCACTTACTTCTACTACTCTCTTCTTTCTTCAGTCTGGTTGATAAATGATGTTAATAAATAAACCTCCTGAAGGTTCTGCAGGAATGCTCTGGGAAAGGGAGATTATGTGCTGGACTGTGTCACTGTGATATTATTATACTGTTTTTGGTTACTACTACCACTGGTTTTGGGTACTACTGTACAGAGGATAGCTCTGTAATCAAAAACCCACGTAAACCAAGCCCTGAACTGTAGTGCACCCTGTGTTAGTGATCTTTTCCCCAGGAGATTTACAGTAGAGATGTTGAATGAAGATATATCTTTGTGCAGATGGTGGTATGGCTGTAACAAAACCTAAAAAAACCTAAAATATGCCTGGAGGAAGCCTTCTTCTACCCATCCTCCTTATGGGAGACTATGAAGACTTTATTCACAGAAAGAGTTTTTCCTAAAAGGGTATATATACACCAAAGAAACCTATTCTGATCTCAGAGCTATCACTGATTCAGAGGGATGTCTACCCCAAGCATAGCAAGACTTCTCCTACTAGAATAGGTGGATGAGAAGAGTTCGTTCCAAAAGCCATGAAGCCAGCTGAAGCAGTGCTGTGAAGTGCTTAGTGCTTGGTCAGATATCAAATTTTCCAAATTTACCAACACCAGTTGTCTTAACTTTTGTATTGCCAATAGAGTTGCACGACTCTGGAAGAGAGAGTGAGCCTGAGACTTTTCCCAACTCTGTCTGACTTAAATCCAATTCATGAACATGTCGAGGCATCACCCTGTGATGTTATTAATGTTTAAAAAAAGGTGAAGAAAAACTATAATCCAGATAATACAATTCCACAGTCTAGAAAACTCACAGACTCAAGTGTGTTGTGTGTGTGTGTGTGTGTGTGTGTGTGTGTGTATGGCTAAACAGTCTCACCAAGATAGAAATTAAATTATATCACTATTGTAGAAATGTCCAAAATAATAACTACTCATGTCCTCTCTTGTTTTTCTGATGAGATTTGTTTTTCTTTTCTGTAAATTATTTATACTATACAGGTTATTAATTCTCTTTTCACAATTAATCTTTTTGCTAATATTTTATTTAAGATTTTAGCATTGATATTCATTAGAGAGATTGGTCTATAATTTTCTTTCTCTGTTTACAGCCTACCTGGTTTAGGTATCAGTACCATGTCTGTGTCGTAAAAGGAGTTTGGTAGGACTCCTTCAGTCCCTATTTTTTCAAATAGTTTATATAGCATTGGAGTTAATTGTTCTTTAAATGTTTGGTAGAATTCACATGTAAATCCATCTGGTCCTGGGGATTTTTTTTTAGGGAGTTGGTTAATAGCTTGTTCTATTTCTTTTTCTAAGATGGGACTGTTTAGGATATTTACTTCTTCCTCTGTTAATCTGGGCAAGCTATATTTTGAAGGCATTCTTCCATTTCATTTAAGTTGTCGAATTTATTGCCATAAAGTTGGGCAAAGTAATTCCTAATTATTGCTCTAATTTCCTCTTCATTAGTGGCGAGTTCTCCCTTTTCATTTTTAAGACTAACAATTTGATTTTCCTCTTTCCTTTTTTTAACCAGATTTACTAAGGGTTTATCTATTTTGTTGGTTTTTTCATAGAACCAACTCTTAGTTTTATTAATTAATTCAATAGTTTTTTTTACTTTCAATTTTTTTGATCTCTCCTTTTATTTTTAGAATTTCAAGTTTAGTGTTTGACTGGGAGTTTTTAATTTGTTCCTTTTCTAGCATTTTTAGTCGTAAGCTCAATTCGTTGACCTTCTCTTTCTCTACTTTATGCAAGTAAGCCTCTAGAGATATGAAATTTCCCCTTATTACTGCTTTGGCTGCATCCCACATATTTTGATATGATGTCTCATTATTGTCATTTTCTTTGGTGAAGTTATTAATTATGTCTATGATTTCCTGTTTCACCCA
This sequence comes from Sarcophilus harrisii, assembly GCF_902635505.1. Taxonomy (NCBI): domain Eukaryota; kingdom Metazoa; phylum Chordata; class Mammalia; order Dasyuromorphia; family Dasyuridae; genus Sarcophilus; species Sarcophilus harrisii. The sequence continues at coordinate 334,219,139 of NC_045427.1, read as the reverse complement.
ATCATTCTTTACTATGAGATTATTTAGTTTCCAATTATTTCTTTGGTCTACTTTCCCCTGGCTTTTTGCTGAGTGTAATTTTTATTGCATCGTGGTCTGAAAAGGATGCATTCACTATTTCTGCCTTACTGCATTTGAGTTTGAGGTTTTTATGTCCTAATATATGGTCTGTTTTTGTTTTGGTTCCATGAACTGCTGAAAAGAAAGTGTACTCCTTTCTGTCTCCATGTCGTTTTCTCCAGAGGTCTATCATATCTAACTTTTCTAGTATTCTATTTACCTCTTTGACTTCTTTCTTATTTATTTTGTGATTTGATTTATCTAATTCTGAGAGTGCAAGGTTGAGATCTCCCACTATTATAGTTTTGCTATCTATTTCTTCTTGCAGCTCTCTTAATTTCTCTTTTAAGAATTTAGATGTTATTCGCTTATTTTGTTGAAGGACCATCTGATTCCCTGGAAAAAGATGCTGATTCTGGCTGGGTAAGTTATTTTAGGTTGCATACCGAGTTCCTTCTCCTTTCAGAATATCATATTCCAGGCTCTTAGATCTTTTAATATGGATTCTGGGAGATCCTGGGTGATCCTTATTGTGGCTCCTCTTTATTTGAATTGGGTTTTTCTAGCTGATTGGAGTATTTTTTTCTTCTTTTGAGGGTTCTGGCGTTAGGCCACTATATTTCTTGCTGTTTTGATTTTAGGATCCTTTTCAGTAGGTGATCATTGAATTCTTTCAATGTCTACTTTACCCTCTGTTTCTATGACTTCTGGGCAGTTCTCTTTGATAATTTCCTGGAAAACAATGTCCAGGCTCTTTTTTTTCAACATATTTTTCTGGGAGTCCAATAATTCTCAGATTGTTTCTCCTAGGCCTATTTTCCAGGTCTGCTGTTTCCCCAAGAAGGTATTTCACATTTTTCTTCATTGTTTGATTTTTTTGGTTTTGCTTGACTGACTCTTCTTGTCTCCTCGAGTCATTCAATTCCATTAATTCTATTCTGGTTTTCAATGAAGTGTTTTTCTCAATCTGACAGGGGGTGTAGTCAGTATTTCAGAGTTGTCTTAATTTGCATTTCTCTGATCAGTAGTGATTTGGAACATTCTTTTGATATGAGTGGAAATAGTTTCAATTTCATCATTGAAAATTGTCTGTTATATCCTTTGATCATTTATCAATTGGAGAATGGCTTGATTTCTTATAAATTAGAGTCAATTCTCTATATTTTTAATAAATGGTAGCTATCAGAGACGCTTTAACTGTGAATAATAACAGTTTGTTACTTACCTTCTAATATTGTCTGTTGTTTTGTTTTGCACAAAGTTTTTAATTTGATATCATCAAAATTTTTCTATTTTGTGATCAATAATGATCTCTAGTTCATCTTTGGTCTAGCTTTCTTCCTCCTCCACAAATTGCTTAGAGGTAAAGCTATCCTATGTTCCTCTAATTTATTTGTAATCTCATTCTTTATGCCTAAATAATGGACCCTTTGATCTTATCTTGCTGTTTCGTTTTAGGTGTGAGTCCATGCCTAATTTCTGCCATACCTAATTTCCAGTTTTTCCCAACAGTTTTTGTCAAATAATGAATTCTTATCCCAAAATTTGAGATCTTTGGGTTTGTCAAACCTAGATTGCTATAGTTGACTATTCTGTCTTGTGAACCTAACCTATTCCACTGATCAACTAACATTTCTTAGCCAATACCAAATGGTTTGGTGACTGCTGCTTTATAATATTGTTTTACATCAGGTATTGCTAGGCCACCTTCATTTGATTTTTTTTTTCATTAATTCCTTTAAGATTCTCGACCTTTTGTTCTTCCATATGAATTTTGTTGTTATTTTTTCTAGATCATTAAAATATTTTCTTGGGAGCCGGATTGGTATAGCACTAAATAAATACATTGGTTTAAGGAGTATTGTCATCTTTATTATATTTGCTCTATCCAAGAGAACTTAATATTTTTCCAATAATTTCAATCTGACTTTATTTGTGTGAAGTTTTGTAATTTTGCTCATATAGCTCCTGACTTTCCTTTGGTAGATAGATTCCCAAATATTTTATGCTGTCGACAATTATTCTGAATGGAATTTCTGTTTGATTTTGTTGGTGATGTATAAAAATGCTGAGGATTTATGGATATTTATTTATAACCTGCAACTTTGCTAAAGTTATGGATTATTTCTAATAGCTTTTTAGTAGAATCTCTGGGGTTCTCTAAGTATACCATCATATCATCTGCAAGGAGTGATAGTTTGGCTTCCTCTTTACCTACTCTAATTCCTTTAATCTCTTTCTCGACTCTTATTGCCAAGGCTAGAGTTTTTAATACAATATTGAATAATAATGGTGATAGTGGGCAACCTTGTTTTACTGTCTCTTACTGGGAAAGGTTCCAGTTTTTCTCCATTGCCTATGATGCTTACTGATGGTTTTAAATAGATGCTCCTGACTATTTTAAGGAAAAGTCCATTTATTCCTATCCTCTCAAGAGTTTTTATTAGGAATGGATGTTGAATTTTATTAAATGCTTTTTCTGCCTCTATTGAGATGATCATATGATTTTTGTTAATTTGGTTATTGTTATAGTCAATTATACTAATAGTTTTCCTGATATTGAACCAGCCCCAAATTCCTGGTATAAAACTTACTTGGTCTCACTGTATTATCCTGAGGATGATTTTCTGTAATCTTTTTGCCTATATTTTATTTAAGATTTTAGAATCAATATTCATTAGGGAGATCAGTCTATAATTTTCTTTCTCTGTTTTCAAAGTACCTGGTTTAGGTATCAGTACCATGTCTACCATGTCTTTGTCATAAAAGGAATTTGGTAGGATGCCATGCATATATGTTTAATGTTGATACTGCTTTATTTTCTATGCCACTTTGCTTGTGTAAGTTGCTTCATATCTCTTGTAATTAGATCAATTTTTGTTTTTACTTGATCTGAGATCAGGATGGCTACCCCTGCTTTTTTCAGTTCACCTGAAGCATAGTAGACTTTGCCCCAACCTTTGACCTTTACTCTGCATGTATTTCCCTGCTTCAGGTGTGTTTCCTGTAAACAACATATTGCAGGATTCTGGCTTTTAATCCATTCTGCTAACCACTTCCTCTTTATGGGGGAGTTTACCCCATTCACATTTATGGTTAAAATGACCAATTCTGTACTACTTGCCATCTTGTTAACCCCTGTTTATGCTTTTCACCCTTCTTTTCTCCTTCCCCCCCTTCCCAGTATTAAACTTGAGAGCACCACTTGCCACTCACAGCCCTCCCTTTTTAGTATCCCATGCCCCCTCTTAGTGTTCCGCCCCTATCTTACTCCTTTCCCTCAAAGTTTCCATATTCCCTTCTGCTTAGCTTATTCCTTCCCTTTTCACTTTTCCCTTCTCACTTTTCAATGAGGTGGGAGTTTTACCATAAATTGAATATATCTACAATTTTTCTCTTAAAGCCAATTCTGATGGCAGTAAAATACCCACTATATTCATCACACCTCCATGCTTTCTCTTAGTTATATTAGGTTTCCTTTGCCTCTTCCTGAGATGTAGTACCTCCACTTTACCCTTTTTCTTGTACAATGTCCTTTCCATCTCTAGTTTCTAGGACAAGGTATTCATGTATTCTTTATAAATCTTTACAGCAGAAATACAGTTCCCAAGATTTCTTTTTACCTTTTTAGGTTTCTCTGGAGTTCTATATTTGTAGGTCAAACTTTTTGTTAAGTTCTGGTTTTTTCATCAAAAATAGGTGAAATTCGCTTATTTCGTTGAATGACCATCTTCTTCCCTGGAAAAAAGATGCTCATTCTGGCTGGGTAAGTTATTTTTGGTTGCATACCGAGTTCCTTAGCCTTTCAGAATATCATATTCCAGGCCCTTCGATCTTTTAATATGGATGCTGCGAGATCCTGGGTGATCCTTATTGTGGCTCCTCTATCTTTGAATTGGGTTTTTCTAGCTGCTTGGAGTATTTTTTTCCTTCTTTTGAGGGTTCTGGCATTTGGCCACTATATTTCTTGGTGTTTTGATTTTAGGATCCCTTTCAGTAGGTGATCGATGAATTCTTTCAATGTCTACTTTACCCTCTGTTTCTATGACTTCTGGGCAGTTCTCTTTGATAATTTCCTGGAAAATAATGTCCAGGGTCTTTTTTTCATCATATTTTTCTGGGAGTCCAATAATTCTCAGATTGTTTCTCCTAGACCTATTTTCCAGGTCTGTTGTTTTCCCAAGAAGGTATTTCACATTTTTCTCCATTGTTTGATTTTTTGGTTTTGCTTGACTGATTCTTCTTGTCTCCTCGAGTCATTCAATTCCATTTGTTCTATTCTGATTTTCAATGAAGTGTTTTCTTCACTCACTTTTTTTATGTCTTTTTCTAATTGTCCAATTGTGTTGTTTTGTTCTATGGAATTTTTTCCATTTCACCAATTTTATTTTTTAGAGAGTTATTTTCTGTTTCCAGTTCACTAATCCTATTTTTCAAGGATTTGATTTCTTTATCCATTCTGTCTTTAAGTGAGTGGGATGACTTCTCCAGACTCTCTTGCCAAGTCTCCCTCTCCTTTTCCCATTTTTCTTCTAGCTCTCTTGTGAGAGCCTTTTTAATTTCTTCTATGAGATTCATCTGTGCTGAGGAACAGATGATCTCCTCCTGTGGGGATTCACCTGGAGACAGTCTGTTTTTAGTCTCCTCAGGGTTTAGAGTCTGCTCTCTGTCTGTGTAAAAGCTGTGTATTGTTAAGGTCCTTTTCAATTTTTTGCTCATTTTGTCAGAGAAGAATCAGAGACAAACTAGCAAAGAAAAAAAAGAAAAAAAAAACCCAAATGGAATCTGCTTTTTTGGGGGGAGGGGCTGGGTGGTGTTAATAAGCTTCCTCTACAGACTGTGGGGGCAGCAGCGAGGCATTTACAGGACTGTGCTGGGCCTGCTCTCTGAGACTCTGAGAGTGTGCTGAGAAGCTGTGGGGGAGGGGTGGCCAGGTCCCCAGTAACTCCAGTTGTTTGGGGTTGTATTCTTCACCCCCGGTGTTTTTAGCTTCTCTGCTGGGCTACTGACTTGCTGCCAGGGCAAAGTATCCAATCCTGTAGCAAAGCTCTCCCTGCAGAGAAGGCTGAGATCACACCTCATCCCCCTCTGGTCTGCTCAGCTGAGAGCTGTCTGCCCAGCTCCTGCTGCCGGCCCTCAGCCTGTGCCTGATCTAAAACTCTCCCCGCCCTCGAGCAAAAACAGACCTTTCCTGTCCAATCTCAAGGATGTCTTCTCTTGGTAACTATTTGTGGGTTTATTTTCAGTCAAGCATTAATTCAGAGGCTTGTAATGAGATGGATTCTGAGAGAAAATGCGGAGCTTACACAGCTGTGTGCCTCCTCTCCACCATCTTGGCCAGAAGTCTCAAAGATCTTTTCTCATCAGTAATACTTAATAAATGAATGAATATTTGAGTGAATTAAAATGATGACGAAAAATGTATCAAAGATGTTCAATAATTATTCCTGTGGAATCTATTGGTTGACAATTTAATCTGATAAAAGCCTAAGGAAGTTATTTTATTCCTCCTCCCACAATCCAAACATTACTGTATCTAACCTAGATAGATGGTCAAGTTAATGTTTCTCCTATTCTCTTGGGCATAAACCTAAAAATATCACACTTCCTCTCAAATACTCAAATAGTGTTTTCTGGTAGATTAAATGAAATTTGAGCTCCTTAATCCAAAATTCAAGTTTTGTAATCCCTCTGAAAGCCAAAGATCTGATATTTTGAGGGAAAAGCCTAAAAAACACAGTATCCCCCTTTCCACTAATTATTATAGTTATAGATCCTGCCAGAACAAGCTGAATAATCTAACTCTTGAATCCATCTCTCCTCTGAAATCCAAATAATCAGTGAAATTCCAAGCAAGGGAGGACATCAGTTTTCCATGTTTTCTAAATGATCTGTAAATCTTCACCCTCAATCAGCTTTCTAAATGTGGTTTAATCTGTAATCTGTCTCAGTTTGCCTATAGAATTTGTTTAACTAGGTTTGTTTTCCTATGGAATTATTATTTTGTTTAATGATTTGTTCACTTTTATGACACTGAAAGAAGCATGAAATTATGAATTTGTCTTTTATTTTTAACTTTTATAGCCCAAAATGGGCTACAAGATTGCAATATGTTAATGAAGTTTTTATCTATTACTCTGATGTAATTTTGCCTATGAGGCCTGTTAAAATCCTAAAGTTAATTAGGGTTTATTTTGTGTCTGGGATATGAATCTATGTTTAAGCATAATAAAAGGAGACTTTTAACTCTATAATTTCTGCATTGTCGTAAATCAGTTTGAACAGAAGTTACCTACTACATGAACTGAGAAAGGAGATATTTCTTCCATAACAAATTTGATGACCACAAAGGGACAGGCAGTAAGATGACAAAGACTGAAGAAAAGTTCTTCTGTGCACACTAGCTTATAAAGAGATTTTGAAGGTGAAAACCCAGCCAAACCATAAAGACTATAGATTATAGAAAGTGAAATAAGTAAGGTTGTCTTCTGTATAAGCCATTTGTACTGGCAAATTTGCCATCAGTCTGCTGAAATTTTGATGGCACATAATCTCTTAAGCCATTCAGACATTCTGCTGAACATAAGGTTGTGTCTAAAGCAAGGGCTGGACTGAAAAAAATCTGGGTTTTAACTGACAGAACAAGTCATCTCACTCATTTATTATCTCAAATATCTTTTTATAGTATTATTGCTGCCACAAAAAATAAAGCTTTGTATTGACATAAAATTATTTTGAGCAGTTCTATATATTGATTTTAATGAATTGATTTCAGCTCATTTCAAGAAATTGCTTCTAATTTTGTAAAAAAATTTAGTTCCAAAATTATTCTCTTCAGGGTCCCTCAGATTCTGGTTCAAATATGCCTGGTTTCAAAAAAATATTACTCTAAGGCCACACCCCCTCTAACACTTAAGATTGTATCAGAAGGTTCATCTGTCACTAGCAATATTTGAGATTGAGAATGTGTGAGTTTTCTTTCAGTTAGCTATTCTATCCCTTTTCTCATTTGGTTGATTCTACTTTTGAAGGTGTTTTCTTCAATGGATTTTTTTTTTTACAATCGATTGTTTTCCTAAGGGGTTGTTTTCTTCTTTAGTCATATTTTTCCTCTTTCTTTTCCAAGCTGTTGATTCTCACTTGCATATATCTCACGTTTTTCTTTTCTCATTTTTTCCCGCTGCCTCTCTTATTTGCCTTTCAAAGTTTTTTTTATGAGTACTTCCAAGACAGCTCTTTGGGCTTGAGATCAATTTTCAGGATTTTCTCTATGCACATTTTGTCCTCATCTGAATTGATGTTTGGCTCTTCCTTTTTACCATAGTAGTTTCTACAGTCAATGTACTTTTATGTTTCTTACACATTTCCTTTCCTTTTTTTTGTATTGGTTCTTTTTTTACTTTTATGGTAGTGCTCTACTCTAGAACAAAGGATAGCAAGAAGCTATCCTAAGCTTCTTGTACAGTTGGTTTGATCATAGGGGCCCCCTTGTTTTTGCAGAGAGTAGCTTTGCCTCTCTTTTCAGTGAATAACCTGGTTTCCCAGAGTTTGCTTTCTGAGCTGGGCCTGGAGGCTGCTCCACTGATTTGCTCCTCTACTGAGCCAGGACCAAGGGTTTTAGTTACTGATTTGCTGTAATTAGAAATCTCTCACTAGGGGCATCTAAGTGGTGCAGTGGATAGACCACCATCCCTGAAGTCAGGAGGAACTGAGTTCAAATGTGACCTCAGACACTTGACACTTCCTAGCTGTGCAGACCCTGAGCAAATCACTTAATTGCTGTTGCCTCAGGAAAAAAAAAAGATCCTCCCCTGGCTTTCCCAATAATCGAGCTGAACATTCTTTTCATCCCAGTGAGACTGACTTTTCTTGAAGTTTTTCCAGTCTATCTGGAGCTAGAGAGTGGTTTAATACCATCAGACTGTTCAGAGGCTTGGGTTCATATGATTTTAGAGGGAACTGGGAGAACTCTGAGCAGCTTCCTGGCTTTACTCCACCATCTTGGCTCGCCTGCTATTATTTTGTAATTTCTACTCGGTAATTGAAACCTGCAATTAAGGTCTCTGCTCTCTCTCCACCCTGGAACCAAGCATAGCAAGTTTTTCTATTTTTCTTATCCTGATGATCTCATCATGAGCTTAAAAAAAAAAGAAATACTTCAAACATTCTTCAATGAATCCAAATCCTTTATTTTCAGAACCTCTATTCATACCATCAGTGCAAATACAATACAACTCTCTTGCCTTTTTCACTAATTTTCCTTTTCTTTCTACTTGCTTAATTTTTCTCTATCATTTTTCTTCCAGTGGATCTCTATAAATTTAAAAACTTCAGCTTTCTTATTCACATTGATTCATTCCTTCATCTTATCTTGGTGACTTTTCTTATTATAGCCTAAAACTACACTGAGTTTCTTCTTTGCAAATATATAAATTGTTGTGTTGTCTTAAGAGCTCAAAGCAAATGGGCTAGACTATCACTATTATTATTACTCAGGAGAGCAGATCTTTTCTAAATCTTCCCCAAGTTGTCTTAAATTGGAAAACTGCTTTAAATTGGCTTTTAATTATTTCTGACATTCTAAGATTCACTCTGAGGCATTATTTCAAGTTACTGGGGAGAGGAGGGAATTTGGCGAGAGACAGATAATTTCCTGCCTTATCCTGTTATCTTCCGAAACAAAACTATCTTTACAGATGATATCGTGGTATACTTAGAGCACCCTAGAGAATTAATTTAAAAATTAGCCTGAAACAATTAACAACTTTAGCAAAGTTGCAAAATATAAAGTAAAGAGAAAAAATAAGGGTTTTAAAAGCTGACAATATGAGGACAAGAATCTTTAGATCTATTTTTCTTTATATGAAAAGCGTTTTGAAATTGTGTTCACAAAGTTCCTGGTTATATTTTGTCAGGAAAGATAGAGGAAAGCAGAAAGCATGGGGAGGAAGTATATATAGAAATCACTTCATAACTACAGGCAGAAAGTAGAGAACAGTCAAATAGCCTCATAAAAAGGAAGAGTACTGAGTGGGGGTAAAGGAGGCAAGAATGTGGATTCTCCTTTTATATATTTATTATGGAGGATAGACTCTTATCTGGGCCATTGCGGTATTAGTTTATTGACATATTCACATTATCTCAAAGTTATCAGCAATGTTTGTTGTTCTGCTGGTCTTATTACCAATATCTGGAGCTTACATGAAACTTATAAATCATGATGGTTAGAAGGACAAAAGGGCCTTCAATGATGCCTAACTGGCTTAGCACATATAGTCTCAGGTGTGACTTTAGTTAATTTATAATTCACTTTGCAAGTCATTGTTATGTTCCTTTGATTTATGGGACACTCCTAAGTGACAATTGGTTTCTCTTTGCAAATGTTACTTTTTGCTATTTTTACTTTATACTCTCTACCTAGAAACCTATTTATTATACTAACTAAAAGAGTGGTGGATTCTTAGGGGAACCAAAATAAAATATAAATTTAGGATACATACAACAAAACTAACAAAGAATTACTTTAGAACTTTAAAAAATAATTTTGAAAATGTATCTGTGGGAGCACATATAAGAATATCAAGAGATGTATAAGGGGCAGGAGTAAAGGAAAGCAATCTAAAAGTACCAATTTTCAAACTACAGAACAAAGGGGCAATCATCCAAACAATTGGGTATTGGCTAAGAAACAGAGTGGTTGATTAGTGGAATAGATTAAGTATACAATATACAATTGTAAATGACCACAGCAATTTAGTGTTTGATAAACCTAAAGTTACAAGCATTGAGAGCAAGAACTCATTTTTTAAAATTTTTGAAATTCTGGAAAAACTAGAAAGCAATCTGATAAAAACTAGAGAAATATCTTACACCCTATCCTAAGATAAACTCAAAATGAGTACATGATTTACATATACATAGAGACATACACAAGCAAACTAAAGGAACATTGAAAAAAATATATTTTTTATCTATAGATAAGAAAAAAAGATAGAATCTTAGGAGAAAATGCAAAATTAAAGAAACTAAGACTGTTTTGCGCACACACACACACACACAAACTAATGCAACCAAAATTAGAAGGAAAATAGGAAGCTGAGGAGGGAATTTTTTAGCAAATTTCGCTGATAACACATTTCATTTTTCAAATATATTGGGAACTAAGACATAGTTATAAAAATAGTCATTCGCAATTGATATTCATTGAAAAGATATGTGTAGGAAGTTTTCAGAATTAGCAAAACTATCAATAAAGAAAATTCTCTAAAGCATTTATAATTGAGTTTATAACTGAAGTTGTTTTAATCAAGTATGAGATTGGTTAATAAAATAGAGAATTTTAAAATGACTAATGCAGGAGGTTGAAGGAAAAATAGGTATACTAATATGAAGTTGATGGAGTTGTGTACTGGTCCAACTATTGTGAAGAACAATATAACGTTTTTGTTTTAATGTTTGAATTAGGAAGAAGTTTGGGGACCTTCTAGATTCCTTTTGACCTTCTTTTTAGGCAAGATTTTAAAACCATGAAAGCCATGCTAATAGCAAACTGGGAAATTCTAAATTAATAAAGTGCTTTGATGAGAAACTAAGACATTTCACATCTGAAATAAGGAACTTACAAGTCTGACTTATTAGAAAAAACTTTTATGTGATATATTTCTGTGATTGCTTATGAAAATTATAAAAATTTTAATGAATTGAAAATTCTGATTAAAAAAAATGAATGACATCAGACAAGAAACACATTTTAAAAACAAAGACATACATAAAACTGAGGGGATATGGAAAGAACTTATTAGACATTGAATGAATGCCCCCAAAAACTAAGAGTTTCAATCACACCATATGACAAAAAAAAATCATAATTAAGAAAAAAAAGGAATAAACAAGGAAACTATCTTATGCTGAAAGGAACCATAACCAATAAATCCATATCAGTAATAAATTTATGTACTCTAAAAGCCTTAGTATCAAAATTTTATAAAGATAACTATCAATCAACAAATTTTTTAAAGTATTTTATTGCGTTCTCGTATTGAGGACACGAAACAAAATATAGTTACTTCCCTCAAGGATCTTAAAATCAAATGGGGGGAAAACATACAAATAAATTTAGACAAAGTTATCTATATACAAAATAAAGAGGAAGAGATTAACAGAATGAAGACAATAGAATCAAGAATGGCTTCTAGTAAAAGATCATATTTTAATTAAAACTTTAAGGAAGCCAAAGTGGTCAGAGATAGAGTAAAGGAAGTGGGGAATTCCAGGTACAGTCAGAGAAAATGTCTGGAGTCAAGAGATGGAGTGTCTTTATCAGTCAAACTTTTATTGAAAATTACTGTCATTGAATCAGAGAACATATTGAGGAGTGAGGCATGAGAAAACTGAAAAGGTAGTGGAGGGTTAAGTCATGAAGGGTTTTATATACCTTGGACTTGCACTTTAGAAAAATCACTTTAGTGGCTGAGTGAAAAATGGAATGGAGTGGAAATTAAATTAAGGCAGCAGACCCACCACAATCACTATTGTGATAGTCCAGACTTTAAGACCTTCTCAAGAATGATGGCAATGTCAGAGGAGAGGAGGGGTAACATTGGAGAGATTTAACAAAGTGAAATCAACAGAAATGAAACATGAAAGATGTTCCAAAAAGCTAGAGAGAAGAAAGTATCAAGAAAAAGTTATCAAAGTGACAAAGAGCACAGAGAGGTCAAAGATTTGTGGTTATAGGATTTAGCAACTGAGAGATCATTAGTATTACTTAAGTAGGCAGTTTCACTGGAATAAAATTAGTAACAGATTGGAAGGAGTTTAAAAGAGTTGGAGATGAGAAAGTCAAAGTAGTTTTTAGGTAGACAGCTTTTTCTGCTTCAAAGAGCTGTAGGACAACAGTTAGTGGAAATGAAATTATCAAGGGAAGGATCTAAGGTTTTTTTTTTCCAGGAATGGGGGATATCTGAATATGTTTATAGACAGAGAGAGATGAAAAATAAGTGAAAGTGTGTGGATGGCAGAAAGGATAATTTGGTGGGGGAGATAGAATAGTATAGAGCCACTTGAACAAGTAAAGGGGTTATCCTTGGTAAAAAGTAAGACTTCTTCATCATGGGAAACAGGGATAAAAGAGGTAATAGTAGTAAAAGGCATTTGATTGATAGGAAATGAGAAAGAGGGAGAAGAGGGATCTCAGAGTCAAGGTCTCAATTTTTTCCTATAAAAAGGGGGCAAAGTTTCCAGCTGAGAAAAGGAGGGTGAAGACAAGGAACTGTGGGAGGCTTGAGAAGTAAAAGGGTTGAAAGAGACATTTGCAGAGTTTGAAACAGTAAGAATTGGAATAGTAGCATTTCCTAATAACAAGAGTGTAGTTGAGAAAGGCAATGAATGGTGGAAATGATGCAAGGCTGAATCTTAGATCTCTAGAATGTGATATGATGTGGTGACAAGATTCAAGAGAAGATGTTATAAAATTGAATTACTTGATCAAGGAGTCAAGATGAGGAAAAGAAGAGTGATTAGTGCAGAAGAGATGGCCTGGAAGAGGCATCAAAGAATTGGAGGTAATGCTGTAGACAAAGAGTAGAGTTTTGTAAGGGAAAGAAGGGAGAAGTTTGAAAAAAAAAAGGAAGAAGCATCTGAATTACAAAAAGCCATAAACAGTAACACAATGGAAGGCAACTTCAGTCAAACTGAAAGACAAACAAAAAGCAAAATAGGAATTGACTAAATTGCTTGAGAAACTTAAATTGTTGTTTAATAATGTCACAACTCTCTGTGACCACATGGTGTTTTCTTGGCAAAGATACTGCAGTGGCTTCCTCCTTCTCCAGGTATATCCTCATTTTACAAATGAGTAACTAAGGAAAACAGATTCTCCGTGATTTACCCAGATTCAAAGAGGGAGTAACTATCTGAGGCCACATTTGAACTTAGATCTTTCTCACTCCAGATCCAGTGTTCTCTCCACTGTATCACTTAGCTGCCCATAAAAGACATATGGATACCTTAAGTATCCAACAGGAAACATTAAGTATTCAATGAGAAGAGAGAATACATATTTCTCAGTATCACATAGACCTTTTACAGAGATAGGATTCAAGCTCAAATTTTCATATTCTAAATCTAATACTTTAGTCCCCTTCAAATCAAGTTTTCAAATCTTTCTTGATTCCCTAGTATTCACTTTCTTCTCATCTCTGCCTCTCAGAATGTTTGAGTGCCTTCAGGGATCAATTCATGTGAAATCTCTCATGTACTTTCTCCTCTAGCACCTATCCCTAATATGGGATATTATAATATAATATAATCTGTATGTTAATACTCATCTTCAAATTACATGAGATATTTACTTTTATAGGTACATGTTGGTATCCACCAACCTTTCCAGGGCAATGTAGACTCCTTGAAGTCAAGAAATATTCCATGTTTATCTCTATTTTCCAAGAGTTTATTATATAATTTTTTATATAATAAGTGTTTAGTTGTTGTTCAGTCTTTGCTTTCAAGGAGAACCAATGATAACACTGATTGAGTCTTGATTTGAACATAAATTGGATTTAAGTGAGACAGAGTTGGAAAAGGTCTTCACCCTTACTTTCTCTTCCAGAGTCATTGAAGCCCAGGGGCAAGCCCAAAGTCATGCTGTCTGACAATGGCCAGGAAGCATTGTTTTAGTATCTTCAATGTCTGACCAAGGCCTAAGTGCTCCTCAGTGCCTTCTTCAGTACCTTTGTGGTCATTGGAACAAATTGTTCTGCTCTGCTCATTCCACTGGGAGAAATCTTGGTTCACCAGTGGATTTGAGTCTGTCAGTTGGCCTATCTGCCAAGATAGTTTTACAAGGTTGTAGCTGCTTTGCATGCTCCAGTTTCAAATATTTAGTAAATGTTTATTTAATTAAATAAGTAAAATCTTCGAGTGGGAAAAGTGCAGGACAGTAGTCCAGTTTGTACAGGGCACAATAAGCCTGGAAAAGTAGCATAAGGTTAAAGGACCCTGAATCTCAGGCTAAGGAGTTTGGGCACTAATTTGTAGGCAATAGGGAACCATTGAAAGTATTTCAGGGCAGTAACATTACCAGAACCAGTGAGTAAAAAGATTGATATGGCAGTAATATGAAGAATACAATGAGGAGGAAAAGAATAAAAATGGAAAGAACAGATCTCTCATTTTCTCTATTAAACCTCTCTACTAATAGTCTATTCAGATACCATCTATCCTTTTCTACCAGATCACCATCAAATGTCCCAATAATCACAAGGGACTTTGCAATTTAGCTTAATTCTCAGGAACACGGCTGATGAGCAAAACCATATAACTCATTCTGACAAGTTTGGAGTTCAAAATAGACATAGATACTATGATGTAACCAAAGGTAAATGCCACAAATTAATTTAAACAGAATAACCATCTGTAATTTTCTTCACCCTCCCTGCTAGGGTCAACACCAGTCAAGGATACTAAAAGAATTGCAATGATAATTACTCCTCTACAACCCTCCCTCTAGAAAATTCATAGAATTTTATTTACACCACTTACTTCTACTGCTCTCTTCTTTCTTCAGTCTGGTTGATAAATAATGTTAATAAATAAACCTCCTGAAGGTTCTGCAGGAATGCTCTGGGAAAGGGAGATTATGTGCTGGACTGTGTCACTGTGATATTATTATGGTGGTTACTACTACCACAGTGATAGCTCTGTAATCAAAAACCCACATAAACCAAGCCCTGAACTGTAGTGCACCCTGTGTTAGTGATCTTTTCCCCAGGAGATTTACAGTAGAGATGTTGAATGAAGATATATCTTTGTGCAGATGGTAGTATGGCTGTAACAAAACCTAAAAAAACCTAAAATATGCCTGGAGGAAGCCTTCTTCTACCCATCCTCCTTATGGGAGACTATGAAGACTTTATTCACAGAAAGAGTTTTTCCTAAAAGGGTATATATACACCAAAGAAACCTATTCTGATCTCAAAGCTATCACTGATTCAGAGGGATGTCTACCCCAAGCATAGGAAGACTTCTCCCACTAGAATAGGTGGATGAGAACAGTTTGTTCCAACAGCCATGAAGCCAGCTGAAGCAGTGCTGTGAAGTGCTTAGTGCTTGGTCAGATATCAAATATACCAAATTTACCAACACCAGTTGTCTTAACTTTTGTATTGCCACTAGAGTTGTACGACTCTGGAAGAGAGAGTGAGACTGAGACTTTTCCCAACTCTGTCTCACTTAAATCCAATTCATGAACATGTCGAGGCA
The DNA here is from genome assembly GCF_902635505.1 of Sarcophilus harrisii. Lineage (NCBI taxonomy): Eukaryota > Metazoa > Chordata > Mammalia > Dasyuromorphia > Dasyuridae > Sarcophilus > Sarcophilus harrisii. The sequence goes on along the minus strand of NC_045427.1, from coordinate 334,203,818 downwards.
TCACCCTGTGATGTTATTAATGTTTTAAAAAAGGTGAAGAAAAGCTATAATCCAGATAATACAATTCTACAGTCTAGAAAACTCACAGACTCAAGTGTGTGTGTGTGTGTGTGTGTGTGTGTGTGTGTGTGTGTGTATAAGGCTAAACAGTCTCACCAAGATAGAAATTAAATTATATCACTATTGTAGAAATGTCCAAAATAATAACTACTCATGTCCTCTCTTGTTTTTCTGATGAGATTTGTTTTTCTTTTCTGTAAATTATTTATACTATACAGGTTATTAATTCTCTTTTCACAATTAATCTTTTTGCTAATATTTTATTTAAGATTTTAGCATTGATATTCATTAGAGAGATTGGTCTATAATTTTCTTTCTCTGTTTACAGCCTACCTGGTTTAGGTATCAGTACCATGTCTGTGTCGTAAAAGGAGTTTGGTAGGACTCCTTCAGTCCCTATTTTTTCAAATAGTTTATATAGCATTGGAGTTAATTGTTCTTTAAATGTTTGGTAGAATTCACATGTAAATCCATCTGGTGCTGGGGATTTTTTTTTAGGGAGTTGGTTAATAGCTTGTTCTATTTCTTTTTCTAAGATGGGACTGTTTAGGATATTTAATTCTTCCTCTGTTAATCTGGGCAAGCTATATTTTGAAGGCATTCTTCCATTTCATTTAAGTTGTCGAATTTATTGCCATAAAGTTGGGCAAAGTAATTCCTAATTATTGCTCTAATTTCCTCTTCATTAGTGGCGAGTTCTCCCTTTTCATTTTTAAGACTAACAATTTGATTTTCCTCTTTCCTTTTTTTAACCAGATTTACTAAGGGTTTATCTATTTTGTTGGTTTTTTCATAGAACCAACTCTTAGTTTTATTAATTAATTCAATAGTTTTTTTTACTTTCAATTTTTTTGATCTCTCCTTTTATTTTTAGAATTTCAAGTTTAGTGTTTGACTGGGAGTTTTTAATTTGTTCCTTTTCTAGCATTTTTAGTCGTAAGCTCAATTCGTTGACCTTCTCTTTCTCTACTTTATGCAAGTAAGCCTCTAGAGATATGAAATTTCCCCTTATTACTGCTTTGGCTGCATCCCACATATTTTGATATGATGTCTCATTATTGTCATTTTCTTTGGTGAAGTTATTAATTATGTCTATGATTTCCTGTTTCACCCAATCATTCTTTACTATGAGATTATTTAGTTTCCAATTATTTCTTTGGTCTACTTTCCCCTGGCTTTTTGCTGAGTGTAATTTTTATTGCATCGTGGTCTGAAAAGGATGCATTCACTATTTCTGCCTTACTGCATTTGAGTTTGAGGTTTTTATGTCCTAATATATGGTCTGTTTTTGTTTTGGTTCCATGAACTGCTGAAAAGAAAGTGTACTCCTTTCTGTCTCCATGTCGTTTTCTCCAGAGGTCTATCATATCTAACTTTTCTAGTATTCTATTTACCTCTTTGACTTCTTTCTTATTTATTTTGTGATTTGATTTATCTAATTCTGAGAGTGCAAGGTTGAGATCTCCCACTATTATAGTTTTGCTATCTATTTCTTCTTGCAGCTCTCTTAATTTCTCTTTTAAGAATTTAGATGTTATTCGCTTATTTTGTTGAAGGACCATCTGATTCCCTGGAAAAAGATGCTGATTCTGGCTGGGTAAGTTATTTTAGGTTGCATACCGAGTTCCTTCTCCTTTCAGAATATCATATTCCAGGCTCTTAGATCTTTTAATATGGATTCTGGGAGATCCTGGGTGATCCTTATTGTGGCTCCTCTTTATTTGAATTGGGTTTTTCTAGCTGATTGGAGTATTTTTTTCTTCTTTTGAGGGTTCTGGCGTTAGGCCACTATATTTCTTGCTGTTTTGATTTTAGGATCCTTTTCAGTAGGTGATCATTGAATTCTTTCAATGTCTACTTTACCCTCTGTTTCTATGACTTCTGGGCAGTTCTCTTTGATAATTTCCTGGAAAACAATGTCCAGGCTCTTTTTTTTCAACATATTTTTCTGGGAGTCCAATAATTCTCAGATTGTTTCTCCTAGGCCTATTTTCCAGGTCTGCTGTTTCCCCAAGAAGGTATTTCACATTTTTTTCTTCATTGTTTTGATTTTTTTTGGTTTTGTGACTGACTCTTCTTGTGTCCTCGAGTCGACAATTCCATTAATTCTATTCTGGTTTTCAATGAAGTCCTTTTATACACTGAAACTTACAGCCAAAGTTGAGTGAGGAACCTCCTCACGGTTCCAGGGTGGAAAAGAGTACTTGTGATCAGGTCCCTAGAAGAATATCTGAAAACAGCTACACCAAACTCCTGAAGCTTAGGACAGTGCACCCTCCACCCTAGAGACAGAGTCCTACATTAACAACGAGTTAAAGAGTTAAAAGCTAGACTAGGAAAATAAGTAGACAACAGAAAAACGATTCTGATCATAAAAAGTTAATATGGTGACAAGATGAAAACACACACACAGAAGGTGACAATAAAGTCAAAGCTTCTACATCCAAAGCCTCCAAGAAAAATAAGAATTGGTCTCAGACCATGCAAGTGTTCAAAGGGGATTTTGAAAATGAAGTAAAAGAAATAGAAGGAAAAATGAGGAAAAAATTGAGACTGGTGCAAAAGGAAACATAAAAAACAAATGGGGAGAAGAAGGCTCTAAAAATCAAAATTAGCCAAAGGTAAAAGAAGATACAAAAGACCCCTGAGGAAAGTAATTCCTTGAAAACTAGAATTAAGAAGCTAATGACTTTATGAAAAATCAAGGAACAATAAAACAAATCCAAAAGAATGAAAACTGGAAAACAATGTGAACTATTTTATTAGAAAAACAACTGACCTAAAACATAACTCTAGGAGAGGTAATTTAAAAATGATTAGTTTGCCTGAAAACTATGATCAAAAGAAAGAACCTAGAAATTATGTTTCAGGAAATTATCTTTTTTTTTTTTATTAGAACTTTTTATTGACAGAACCCATGCCTGGGTAATTTTTTTACAACATTATTCCTTGCACTCAAATCTGTTATGACTTTTCCCCTCCCTCTCTCCACCCCATTCCCCAGATGGCAAGTAGTCTTATACATATTAAATATGGCACAGCATATCTTAAATAGAATATATGTGTGCAGAACGAACAGTTCTCTTGTTGCACAGGAAGAATTGGATTCAGAAGGTAAAAATAACCTGGGAAGAAAAACAAAAATGAAAACAGTTTACATTCATTTCCCAGTGTTCTTTCTTTGGGTGTTGCTGCTTCTGTCCATCAATGATCAATTGAAACTGAGTTAGATCTCTTTGTCGAAGATCCACTTCCATCAGAATACATCCTCATACAGTATCATTGTTGAAGTACATAATGATATCCTGGTTCTGCTCATTTCACTTAGCATCAGCTCATGTAAGTCTCTCCAAGCATCTCTTATTCATCATGCTGGGCATTTCTTACAGAACAATAATATTCCATAACATTAATATACCACAATTTACCCAACCATTGTCCAATTGATGGACGTCAATTAATTTTCCAGTTTCTAGCCACTACAAACAGGGCTGCCACAAACATTTTGGCACATACAGGTCCTTTTCCCTTCTTTAGTATCTCTATGGGGTATAAGCCCAGTAGTAGCACTGCTGGATCAAAGGATATGTACAGTTTGATAACTTTTGGGGCATAATTCCAGATTGCCCCAAATGTTTGGATTCCTTCACAGCTCCACCAACAATGCATCAATGTTCCAGTTTTCCTGCATCCCCTCCAACATTCGTCATTATTTTTTCCTGTCATCTTAGCCAATCTGACAGGTGGGTAGTGGTATCTCAGAGTTCTCTTAATTTGCATTTCTCTGATCAGTAGTGATTTGGAACACTCTTTCATATGAGTGGAAATAGTTTCAATTTCATCATCTGAAAATTGTCTGTTCATATCCTTTGACAATTTATCAATTGGAGAATGGCTTGGTTTCTTATAAATTAGAGTCAATTCTCTATATATTTTGGAAATGAGGCCTTTATCAGAACCTTTAACTGTGAATATGTTTTCCCAGTTTGTTTCTTCCCTTCCAATCTTGTTTGTGGTTTTGTTTGCAGAAAGGCTTTTTAATTTGATATAATCAAAATTTTCTATTTTGTGATCAATAATGATCTCTAGTTCATCTTTGGTCACAAATTTCTTCCTCCTCCACAAGTATGAGAGGTAAACTATCCTATGTTCCTCTAATTTATTTATAATCTCATTCTTTATGCCTAAATCATGGACCCATTTGATCTTATCTTGGTATTCCGTTTTAGGTGTGAGTCCATGCCTAATTTCTGCCACTAATTTCCAGTTTTTCCAGCAGTTTTCGTCAAATAATCAATTCTTATCCCAAAAGTTGGGATCTTTGGGTTTGTCAAACACTAGATTGCTATAGTTGACTATTTTGCCTTCAGAACCTAACCTATTCCACTGATCAACTAATCTATTTCTTAGCCAATACCAAATGGTTTTGGTGCCTGCTACTTTATAATACAGTTTTAGATCAGGTAAAGCTAGGCCACCTTCATTTGATGTTTTTTTCATTAATTCCCTTGAGATTCTCTACCATTTGTTCTTCCATATGAATTTTGTTCTTATTTTTTCTAGATCATTAAAATATTTTCTTGGGAGTCTGATTGGTATAGCACTAAATAAATAGATTAGTTTAAGGAGTATTGTCATCTTTATTATATTTGCTTGGTCTATCCAAGAGAACTTAATATTTTTCCAATTATTTAAATCTGACTTAATTTGTGTAGAAAGTTTTTTGTAATTTTGCTCATATAATATCTGACTTTCCTTTGGTAGATAGATTCCCAAATATTTTATGCTAGTGACAGTTATTTTGAAAGGAATTTCTCTTTATATCACTTGATGTTGGATTTTGTTGGTGATATATAAAAATACTGAAGATTTATGGGGATTTATTTTGTATCCTGCAACTTTGCAAAAGTTATGAATTGTTTCTAATAGCTTTTTAGTAGAATCTCTGGGGTGCTCTAAGTATACCATCATATCATCTGCAAGGAGTGATAGTTTGGTTTCCTCTTTACCTACTCTAATTACTTTAATCTCTTTCTTGACTCTTATTGCCAAAGGCTAGAGTTTTTAATACAATATTGGATAATAATGGTGATAGTGGGCAACCTTGTTTCACTCCTGATCTCTTACTGGGAAAGGTTCCAGTTTTTCCCTATTGCCTATGATGCTTTTCACTCGTGATCTCTTACTGGGAAAGGTTCCAGTTTTTCCCTATTGCCTATGATGCTTACTGATGGTTTTAAATAGCTGCTCCTGACTATTTCAAGAAAAAGTCCATTTATTCCTATCCCCTCAAGAGTTTTTATCAGGAATGGATATTGAATTTGATTAAATGCTTTTTCTTCCTCTATTGAGATGATCATATGGTTTTTGTTATTTTGATTATTGATATAGTCAATTATGCTAATAGTTTTCCTGGTATTGAACCAGCCCTGCATTCCTGGTAAAAATCCTACTTGGTCATAGTGTATTATCCTGGGAATGATTTTCTGTAATCTTTTTGCCAATATTTTATTTAAGATTTTAGCATCAATATTCATTAGGGAGATCGGGCTATAATTTTCTTTCTCTGTTTTCAACCTATCTACTTTAGGTATCAGTACCGTGTCTACCATGTCTGTGTCATAAAAGGAATTTTACAGGACTCCTTCAATCCCTATTTTTTCAGATATTTTTATAGCAATAAAGTTAATTGTTCTTTAAATGTATGGTAGAATTCACATGTAAATCCATCTGGTGCTGGGGATTTTTTCTTAGGGAGCTGGCTAAATAGCTTGTTCTATTTCTTTTTCTAAAATGGGACTGTTTATTAAAATTTTAAGGAATTGAAAATTCTAATAAAACAAAAATGAATGACAGATCAGACAAGAAACACATTTTAAAAACAAAGACATACATAAAACTGAGGGATGGGGAAAGAATTTATTATACATTAAATGAATCCCCCCAAAGAGTGAGAATTTCATTCATACCATATGACAAAAAAAATCATAATTAAGAAATAAAAAGGAATAAACAAGGAAACTATGTTATGCTGAAAGGAACCATAACCAATAAATCCATATCAGTAATAAATTTATGTACTCCAAAAGCCTTAGTATCAAAATTTTATAAAGATAACTATCAATCAAAAACATTTTTAAAGCACTTTACTGGGTTCACGTTCTGAGGACACGAAACAAAATATAGTTACTGTCCTCAAGGATCTTAAAATCAAATGGGGGGACAACATACAAATAAATTTATACAAATTTATCTATATACAAAATAAAGAGGAAGAGATTAACAGAATGAAGACAATAGAATCAAGAAAGGCTTCTAGTAAAAGATCATATTTTATTTAAAACTTTAAGGAAGCCAAAGTGGTCAGAGGTAGAGTAGAGGAAGTGGGGCATTCCAGGTACAGTCAGAGAAAATGTCTGGAGTCAAGAGATGGAGTGTCTTTATCATTCAAACTGTTATTGAAAATCAGTGTCATTGAATCAGAGAACATATTGAGGAGTGAGGCATGAGAAAACTGAAAAGGTAGTGGAGGGTTAAGTCATGAAGGGTTTTATATACCTTGGACTTGCACTTTAGAAAAATCACTTTTGTGGCTGAGTGAAAAATGGAATGTAATGGAAAGAAAATTAAGGGGGCAGACCCACCACCATCACTATTGTGATAGTCCAGACTTTAAGACCTTCTCAAGAATGATGGCAATGTCAGAGGAGAGGAGAGGAAACATTGGAGAGATTTAACAAAGTGAAATCAACAGAAATGAAACATGAAAGATGTTCCAAAAAGCTAGAGAGAAGAAAGTATCAAGAAAAAGTTATCAAAGTGACAAAGAGCACAGAGAGGTCAAAGATTTGTGGTTATAGGATTTAGCAACTGAGAGATCATTAGTATTACTTAAGTAGGCAGTTTCACTGGAATAAAATAAAAACAGATTGGAAGGTGTTGAAAAGAGTTGGAGATGAGAAAGTCAAAGTAGTTTTTAGGTAGACAGCTTTTTCTGCTTCAAAGAGCTGTAGGACAACAGTTAGTGGAAATGAAATTATCAAGGGAAGGATCTAAGGTTTTTTTTTCCAGGAATGGGGGATATCTGAATATGTTTATAGACAGAGAGAGATGAAAAATAAGTGAAAGTGTGTGGATGGCAGAAAGGATAATTTGGTGGGGGAGAATAGGGACCACCTTGAACAAGTAAAAGGTTATCCTGGTGTGCAGACTTCTTCATCATGGGAAACAGGGATAAAAGAGGTAATAGTAGTAAAAGGCATTTGATTGATAGGATATGAGAAAGACGGAAAAGTGGGATCTCAGGGTCAAGGTCTCAATTTTTTCCTATAAAAAGGGGGCAAAGTTTCCAGCTGAGAAAAGGAGGGTGAAGACAAGGAACTGTGGGAGTCTTGAGAAGTCAAAAGTTTGAAAGAGACATTTGCAGAGTTTGAAACAGTAAGAATTGGAATAGTAGCATTTCCTAATAACAAGAGTGTAGTTGAGAAAGGGAATGAATGGTGGAAATGATGCAAAGCTGAATCTTAGATCTCTAGAATGTGATATGATGTGGTGACAAGATTCAAAAGAAGATGTTATAAAATTGAATTACTTGATCAAGGAGTCAAGATGAGGAAAAGAAGAGTGATTAGTGCAGAAGAGATGGCCTAGAAGAGGCATCAAAGAATTGGAGGTAATGCTGTAGACAAAGAGTAGAGTTTTGTAAGGGAAAGAAGGGAGAAGTTTGAAAAAAAAAAAGGAAGAAGCATCTGAATTACAAAAAGCCATAAACAGTAACACAATGGAAGGCAACTTCAGTCAAACTGAAAGACAAACAAAAAGCAAAATAGGAATTGACTAAATTGCTTGAGAAACTTAAATTGTTGTTTAATAATGTCACAACTCTCTGTGACCACATGGTGTTTTCTTGGCAAAGATACTGCAGTGGCTTCCTCCTTCTCCAGGTATATCCTCATTTTACAAATGAGTAACTAAGGAAAACAGATTCTACGTGATTTACCCAGATTCAAAGAGCGAGTAACTATCTGAGGCCACATTTGAATTTAGATCTTTCTCACTCCAGATCCAGTGTTCTCTCCACTGTACCACTTAGCTGCCCATAAAAGACATATGGATATCTTAAGTATCTAACAGGAAACATTAAGTATTCAATAAGAAGAGAGAATACATATTTCTCAGTATCACATAGACCTTTTACAGAGATAGGATTCAAGCTTAAATTTTCATATTCTAAATCTAATACTTTAGTCCCCTTCAAATCAAGTTTTCAAATCTTTCTTGATTCCCTAGTATTCACTCTCTTATCATCTCTGCCTCTCAGAATTTTTGAGTGCCTTCAGGGATCAATTCTTGTGAAATCTCTCCTTTCTCCTCTAGCACCTATCCCTAATATGGGATATTATAATATAATATAATCTGTATGTTAATACTCATCTTCAAATTACATGAGATATTTACTTTTATAGGTACATGTTGGTATCCACCAATCTTTCCAGAGCAACGTAGACTCCTTGAAGTCAAGAAACATTCCATCTTTATCTTTATTTTCCAAGAGTTTATTATATAATCTTTTTGTATAATAAGTGTTTAGTTGTTGTTCAGTCTTTGCTTTCTTTTTTTTTTCTTTTTTTTATTTAATAGCCTTTTATTTACAGGTTATATGTATGGGCAACTTTACAGCATTAACAATTGCCAAACATCGTGTTCCAATTTTTCACCTCTTACCCCCCACCCCCTCCCCCAGATGGCAGGATGACCAGTGGATCTTAAATACATTAAAATATAAATTAGTTACACAATAAGTATACATGTCAGTTTTTCCTTTCAAGGAGAACCAATGATAACACTGACTGAATCTTGATTTGAACATCAATTGGATTTAAGAGAGACAGAGTTGGTCTTCACCCTTACTTTCTCTTCCAGAGTCATTGAAGCCCAGGGGCAAGCCCAAAGTCATGCTGTCTGACAATGGCCAGCATGCAGTGTCTTAGTATCTTCAATGTCTGACCACTGCCTAAGTGCTCCTCAGTGCCTTCTTCAATACCTTTGTGGTGATTGGAACAAATTGTTCTGCTCTGCTCATTCCACTTGGAGAAATCTTGGTTCACCAGTGGATTTGAGTCTGTCAGTTGGCCTATCTGCCAAGATAGTTATACAAATTGTAGCTGCTTTGCATGCTCCAGTTTCAAATATGTAGTAAATGTTTATTTCATTAAATAAGTAAAATCTTCGAGTGGGAAAAGTGCAGGACAGTAGTCCAGTTTGTACAGGGCACAATAAGCCTGGAAAAGTAGCATAAAGTTAAAGGACCCTGAATCTCAGGCTAAGGAGTTTGGGCACTAATTTGTAGGCATTAGGGAACATTTGAAAGTATTTCAGGCAGTAACATTACCACAACCAGTGAGTAAAAAGATTGATATGGCAGTAATATGAAGAATACAATGAGTGGGAAAAGAATAAAAATGAAAAGAACAGATCTCTCATTTTCTCTATTTAAACCTCTGTACTAATAGTCTATTCAGGTACCATCTATCCTTTTCTATCAGATCACCATCAAATGTCGCAGTAATCACAAGGAACTTTGCAGTTTGGCTTAATTCTCGGGAACACAGCTGATGAGCAAAACCATATAAATCATTCTAAGTTTGGAGTTCAAAATAGACATAGATACTATGATGTAACCAAAGGTAAATGCCACAAATTAATTTACACAGAATAACCATCTGTAATTTTCTTCACCCTCCCTGCTAGGATAGACGTCAGTCAAGGAAACTAAAAGAATTGCAATGATAATTACTCCTCTACATCCCTCCCTCTATGAAAATTATGAATTTATTTAGACCACTTACTTCTACTACTCTCTTCTTTCTTCAGTCTGGTGAATAAATAACGTTAATAAATAAACCTCCTGAAGGTTCTGCAGGAATGCTCTAGGAGAGGGAGATTATGTGCTGGACTGTGTCACTGTGATATTATTGTAGTGGTTGTTCCTACCACAGTGATAGCTCTGTAATCAAAAACCCACCTAAACCAAGCCCTGAACTGTAGTGCACCCTGTGTTAGTGCTCTTTTCCCCAGGAGATTTACAGTAGAGATATTGAATGAAGATATATCTTTGTGCAGATGGTGGTATCGCTGTAACAAAATCTAAAAAAACCCTAAAATATGCCTGGAGGAAGCCTTCTTCTACCCATCCTCCTTATGGGAGACTATGAAGAATTTATTCACAGAAAGAGTTTTTCCTAAAAGGGTATATATACACCAAAGAAACCTATTCTGATCTCAGAGCTATCACTGATTCAGAGGGATGTCTACCCCAAGCATAGGAAGACTTCTCCCACTAGAATAGGTGGATGAGAACAGTTTGTTCCAACAGCCATGAAGCAAGCTGAAGCAGTCCTGTGAAGTGCTTAGTGCTTGGTCAGATATCAAATATACCAAATTTACCAAAACCAGGTGTCTTAACTTTTGTCTTGCCACTAGAGTTGTACCACTCTGGAAGAGAGAGTGAGACTGAGACTTTTCCCAACTCTGTCTCACTTAAATCCAATTCATGAACATATCAAGGCATCACCCTGTGATGTTATTAGTGTTTAAAAAAAGGTGAAGAAAAATGATAATCGAGATAATACAATTCCACAGTCTAGAAAATTCAGAGACTCAAGTGTGTGTGTTTGTGTGTGTGTGTGTATGTGTGCTTGCACGCACACGTGCGATTATAAGACTAGAAAGTCTCACCAAGATAGAAATTAATTTTGTTTAAAAGAAGAGTTCTGCTTTTTTGTTTTTACTTCCAAGGGGAATTATTACTGTATTTGTATTTTTTTTAAAAAGTGACAAAAGATGTCATATTTTTAAAGAACTACCATTAAATATATCACCACACAATGTCTACCTAACAGACACCCAATAATCTCAGTGAGATGAGATAGTAACCATTTGGAAACCAAGCCCAGTAAAATGATTGATTCTCATCTCCTTAAATCACTTTTCTGTTCAGAATGCCAAGATAGGAATCATTCACTAGAACTTATGCGTACAAAAAAACTTTTAAAGAGAAAACATATTTATCAGATGTATACCCACAAGTATTAGGTCTTCTTTATCAATTCCACAATAAACATGAAATCAAATGATATCACAATTGTAGAGATGTCCAAAATAATCACTACTCATGTCCTCTCTTGTTTTTCTGATGGGATTTGTTTTTCTTTTCTGCAAATTATTTATACTATACAGGTTATTAATTCTGTTTTCCCAATTTTCATTCATCTCTTCAACCAATCAGGAACATTGTGCTTTTAGTTCCACACTCTTTTGTGAATTCACAGAGTTTTCTGTTTCATCAGATGTTGGTATATTTTTCTTAGTCTTACAATAATTATCTGTGGATATTTGTGTTCCTTTAGATAACCTGAAGGGCATTTTTTATTCTGTTATAATAATTTCCCCTGTTTCTTTATCTATTCAGGTTCAGTGTTTTAAAATGAACTTTTTTTTTCCTGAAATTTTTGGCAATTTCATTTCCTCTTTAAATCCCAATATTCCCTTTCTCTTTGATGGAAGATCTCCCAAAGATTGCATATCAAAGCTGTCTCAGTCTCCTCTTAAACTGAGGAATTCACTTTTCACTATTTCTAGTCTCAGTCCCAAGTATCTTGATGGAGGAGTACTGAACCTAGTTGTATAACAATGACCTTTCCTGTGGGAAGGAGAAGGGGATTCTATTCTTTTGTGGCCTCAAAATGGTAGAATGGGAATGAGGGAAGAGGAAAAAGATTTAGATAGCAGATTATGTAGTGGCAATAAGAAAATCCTTGAACATAAATTCTCCTAGATTTGGAGTGAGGGATGTCATGGGGAAAAATTGATCAGATGAGGGATTAGTTTTCTTTGCAATTAGTTAATTGAATTTTATCTCAATAACATTATTGATGTTTTTGAGCCTCGTAAAAGTTAAAAATACTTCCAATTCTATGGAAAAATAGTTTTCAACATTCATTTTTATAAGATTTTTAGTTCCAAATTTTTCTCCCTCTCTCCCACTTCTCTCTCCTCCTCAAGATGTTAAGTTATCTGATAAAGGTTATAAATGTGAAATCATTTTAAACTCATTTTCCAATCAATCATGTTGCGAAGGCTGAAACAGAATAGAAAGGAAAAACCATAAATAATTTTTTTAAAGTGAAAATACTGTTCTTTGCTATGCTGTCAGAATCCATGGGTATTTCTCTGGATATGGATAGCATTTTCCGTCATGTATCTTTTGGAACTGTTATGGATCACTAAATCACTGCGAACATAGTTGATCATAATGCAGTGCTATTGTTATGTGTATAATTTTCTCCTGGTTGTGCTCACTTAACTCAGCAACACTTGTCTTTCAAAGTTTTTCTGGAATTTCTTAACATTTCTTATAGAACAATAGTATTTCATTACATTTATATATGACAATCAACCTAGTTAATGCACATCCATTCAATTTTTAATTCTTTGTCACCACAAAAAAAATTCCTATAAATATTTTTCCCTTTTTTATGATCTCTTTAAGATACAAACTAATAGTGGTTTAAGTGAATCAAAAGGTGTGCCCAGTTTGATTGTCCCTTGGGAATTGTTCCAAATTGCTCTCCGGTATGATTGGATCAGTTTATAACTCCACCAACAATATATTAGTTTTTAATTTTCCCACATCTTCTCTAACATTTATCATTTTCCTTTTAGCCAATTTCAGAGATGTGAGATGATACTTCAGAGTTATTTTAATTTGATGATTATCTATGATCAACAGTTACTTAGAGCATTTTTTTCATATGACATAGCTTTAATTTCTTCTAAAACTTTTCATTCTTACCATTACACACCTCTCAGATTGGCTAAGATGACAGGAAAAAATGACAATGAATGTTGGAGGGGATATGGAAAAACTGGGGCACTAATACCTTGTTGGAGGAATTGTGAACCGATCCAACCATTCTGGAGAGCAATTTGGAACTATGCCCAAAGGGTTATCAAACTGTGCAAACCCTTTGTTCCAGCAATGTTTCTACTGGGCTTATATCCCAAAGAGATCTTAAAGGAGGGAAAGGGACCCACATATGCTAAAATGTTTATGGCTGCCTTTTTTGTAGTGGCAAGACACTGGGAACTGAGTAGATGCCCATTAGTTGGAGAATGGCTGAGTAAGTTATGGTATATGAATGTCATAAAATATTATTGTTCTATAAGAAAATGATCAGCAGGATGATTTTGGAGAGGCCTGGAGAGACTTACATGAACTGATGTTAAGTGAAATGAGCAGATCATTGTATATGGCAACAAGATTATATGATGATCAATTCTGATGGACATGGCTCTCCTCAACAATGAGATGATTCAGACCAGTTCCAATAATCTTGTGATGAGAGCCATCTGCACCCAGAGAGAGGACAGTGGAAACTGAATGTGGATCACAACACAGCATTTTCACTCTTTTTGTTGTTTGCTTGCGTTTTATTTTCCTTCTCATTTTTTCTGTTTTTCATTTGATTGTTCTTGTGCAGCAAGATATATGTATGCATATATTGGATTTACCATATATTTTATCATGTTTAACATATATTGGATTACTTGCTATCTAAGGGAGTGAGTGAGAGAAAAGGAGGAAATTGGAACACAAGGTTTTGCAAGGGTTAATGTTGAAAAATTATCCATACATATGTTTTGAAAATAAAAAGCTTTAATAAAAAATAAAACCATTCATCCTTTGACCATTGAAGAATGATTTGTATTCTTATAAATTTGATTGTTACTTACATATTTGAGAGAAAGCTCCTATAGTGATAGGGAAGGTCAAAACAGAAACTTAGAAGAGGACAACACTGTCAAAATACCTACAAGTAAAGCCTCAAAGGATCTCAAGACCAAAAAGTCCTCTTGGAAGAGTTCAAAAAGAATATTTTAAAAATCAAGTAAGAGAGGCAGAAGAAAACTTGGGAAAAGAAAGGAGAACTATGCAGAAGAATTATTTTAAAAAGTAAACAGCTTATAAAGGAAGCACAAGAAATTCCTGAAGAAAATAACTCCTTAAAAATAGAATTAGCAAAATGAAAAATAAAAATCCACTGAAGAAAATAACTTTTAAAAGTAAAATTGGCCAAATGGAAAAGGAGATTCAAAAGCTAACTGAAGAAAATAATTCTTTTAAGAAGAGAATTAGAAAAGTGGAAACTAATGAATCTATGAGACCTCAAAAATAAGTCAAACAAAATCAAAAGAATGAAAAATAAAAGAAAATGTAAAATACTACATTGAAAAACAAAATTGATCTGGAAAACAAATAGAGAAGAGATAATTTAAGAATTACTGAACAACCTAAAGCTCATTAAAAAAAGAGCCTGGACAGTAACTTTCAAGAAATTATACAGGAAAATATCCATAATATGTTAGAATGAGAGGATAAAATAGTTCACTGCTTACCTCCTGAAAAAGATCCCAAAATGAAAATTTCAAGGAATATTATAGCCAAATTTCAGAATTAATCAGATCAAGGAGAAAATATTTCAAACAGCCAGGAAGAAATAATTCAAATATGAGGTGGAGCCAAAGTTGGAATTACACAGAACTTAGAAACATATGCATGCAAGTATCAAAGGGCTTGAAATATGATATTCTGGAAAGAAAAGGAGTACCAAGAATCAACGATGCAGCAAAATTGAGTATGATCATTCAAGGGAAAAGATAGATATTCACTGAAATAGAGGACTTTCTAATTTTCCTGATGAAAAGATTAACTGAACAGAAAATTTGAACTTCAAAAATAAGGCTTAAGAGAAGTATAAAAACATAAACATGAAACCTTTGCTTTTGCTGCTTTATGTTATGGCAATTTTCTGTTTGTAGAGGAAATCTGGAGAGCCTGGAAATTTCTGTCTTAGTTCACCATCTTCCAAGAATGTTTTTTGCAAGATTTTTTTAGGATGATCTTTAATAATTATTTTTAATTAAAGCTTTTTATTTACAAAACATATGAATGGGTAATTTTTCAACATTGACCCTTGCAAAGCCTTGTGTTCCAAATTATCCCCTGCTTCCCTCACCCCCTCCCCTAGATGGCAGGTAGTCCAATATATGTTAAATCCAATATATGTATACATATTTACACAGTTATCTTGCTGCACAAGAAAGATCAGATCAAGAAGGAAGAAAAAAACTGGGAAAGAAAACAAAATACAAGCAAACAACAACAGAAAGAGTGAAAATGCTATGTTGTGGTCCACACTCAGTTCCCACACTGCTCTCCCTGGGCATAGATGGCTTTCTTCATCACAGAACAATTGAAATTAGTTTGAATCATCTCATTGTTGATATGATCTTTAATAATAAAATCATATCCATTTAAAATATACTGTGGGAGGCATTTTGATATGAGGAATCAAAATGCAATAAAAACAAATCTAAAAAAATGAAAAAATAGAAAAAAAATCTCATTGGAAAAATAACTGACCTGGAAAATAGATTCAGAAGCGAACATTTTTAAAATATAGGTCTAAGTGAAAGTCATGTTGAAAAATAGAGCCTACACATCATCTTTCAAAAAATTATCAAGAAAAATTGTCCCAAGATTGTAGAACTGGAAGGTAAAATAGAAATTGAAAAAAAATCTACCCATCACCTCCTGAAAGAGATCCCAAAATGAAAACTCCCAGAAATATTATAACCAAATTCTAGAACTCCCAGGTCAAGGAGAAAATATTGCAACAATCCAGAAAAAAATTCAAGTACAGTAGTGCTAAAGTTAGGATAACACAAGATTTAGCCACTTCTACATTAAAGGATCAGGGAATGGAATATTATCATATTTCTGGAGGGTAATGGTACTACAATTACAACCAAGAATTACTTACCCAGCAAAACAGTATAAGGTGGGCATTCAGTGAAACAGAGGGTGTTCAAGCATTCAAAATAAAAAGAACAGAGCTGAATAAAAAAAAATTATTTTCAAATACAGGACCTAGGAGAAGCATAAGGAGGTAATCAGGAAAGAGATATCATAAGGGACTTAATAAGTTTCATCTGTTTACATTCCTACATGGGAAGATTATATTTGTAACTCATTAAAACTTTCTCATTATTATGTCCATTAGAAAGAGACAGAGGGAACAAGTGTGAGTTCAATATGAAGTGATAATATCAATAAAATAAAATAAAAGGGGGGAGAGGAATGTACCGGGAGAAAGAGAAAAGGAGAGATGGAATGATGTAAATTATCTGCCATAAAAGAGACAAGAAAAAAACTTTTACAATGAAGGGGAAGAGGAACAGGGGAAGGAGAGTAAGTGAACCTTACTCTCATCAGATCTGGCTCAAAGAGGAAATAATAGACACTCAATATTGGTATAGAAATCTATCTTACCCTGCAGAAAAGTAGAAGGGGAAGGAGATATGGGAAGGGAGGGAAGGTGATAGAAGAGAGGGTACATTAGAGGTGTGGCTGGTCAGAAACAAAACATTTTTGAGGAGGGACAGAGTGAAAGGAAAGAGAATGGAATAAATGGGAGAATACAGTTAGCAATACTATTATGAAAAAAAATTTGAACCAAATTTCTCTGATGTAAGCCTCATTTCTCAAATGTTTAGGAAATGGAGTCAAATTTACAAAAAAAATATTAAGAGCCATTCCCAAATTGATAAATGATAAAGAAGATATAATCTATAACCACAGGATTATAGAATCATGCATATGATTTGACCTAAAAACGCCCCTACTTGGCATGAATCTCAAAAGAGATTTGTTTTTTAAAAAGAAGAAGAACCTATATAAATGAAAATATTTATACCAACTCTCTTATCAGGGCAAAAACTTGGAAATTGAGAGAATGCTCATCAATTGAGGAATGACTGGATAAATTGTAGTATAGGATTATGAAGGAATATTAGTGTTTCTATAAGAAATGAAAAACCTGAAAATTCTTCCATAAACTCAAGCAAAGTGAAAGGTACTGTACCCATATTAATAGCAAAATTGTAGGATGATCAGCTGTGAATGACTTTGCTATATTCTCAGCAAAAATGATCCAAGACTACTCTGAAGAACTTATAATGAAAAATGTTATTCATAACCAGAGAAAGAACTAATTGGGTCAAAATACAGACTGAAGTTTAAATAATAACAATAAAATAAAATATACTATGAAATGCAGCATAAGATATTGGTCCAAACCTAATTTCTGCCAGACTGCTTTTCAGTTTTCCCAGCAGTTTTTAACAAATAGGGAGTTTTATCCTAGGTAACGAATGCTTTCTATTTTATCAAATAATGTTTTATCGATTTCTATTGTCTCTAAATCTCCTTGTCTAGTCTGTAGTACTGATCTACCTCTTTCTTCATTAACCAGTAAGAGAAGGTTTTGATGGGAGCTGCTTTATAATATACTTTGGGATCTGAAAGTAAGCTGGAGGCAGCAACAATGAGAACAATGAGAGTTTAGGATCTCCCCAGCTGGAAACTGCCAGGAAACTTTTTTGTAATGTTTCTCTAATAAAGGAACTGAATCAATTTGATCAAAATAAGAACCATTTCCCAATTGTCATAGGAAACAAACAGGTAGTTTTCAGAAGAAGAATATTTTTTTTAAAAATCAAGTCACATTAAAAAATGTTCTGAATCACTATTGATTAGAAAAAGACAATTCTTTTTTATTTCAGTAACATTTTATTGACAGAACCCATGAGAGGGTAATTTTTTTACAACATTATCCCTTGCACTCACTTCTGTTCCGATTTATCCCTCCCACCCTCCACCCCCTCCCCTAGATGGCAAGCAGTCCTATATATGTTGAATATGTTGTAATATATCCTAGATACAATGTATGTGTGCAGATCCAGTTTTCTTCTTGCACAGGGAGAATTGGATTCAAAAGGTAAAAATAACTCGGGAAGAAAAACAAAAATGCAAACAGTTTACATTCATTTCCCAGTGTTTTTTTCTTTGGGTGTAGCTGCGTTCTGTCCATCATTGATCAACTGAAACTGAATTAGGTCTCTTTGTCAAAGAAATCTAATTCCATCAGATTACATCTTCATACAGTATCATTGTTGACGTATATAATGATCTCTTGATTCTGCTCATTTCACTTAGCATCAGTTCATATAATTCTCTCCAAGCCTCTCTGTATTCATCCTGTTAGTCACTTCTTACAGAACAATAATATTCCATAAAATTCATATACCACAATTTATCCAACCATTCTCCAATTGATAAGCATCCATTCATTTTCCAGTTTCTAGCCACTATAAACAGGGCTGCCACAAACATTTTGGCACATACTGGTCCCTTTCCCTTCTTTAGTATCTCCTTGGTGTATATGCCCAGTAGAAATACTGTGAGATCAAAGGGTATGCACACTTTGATAACTTTTTGGACATAATTCCAGATTGCTCTCCAGAATGATTGGATTCGTTCACAACTCCAGAAACAATGTATCAGTGTCCCAGTTTTCCCGCATCCCCTCCAACAATAATTGTTATTTTTTCCTGTCATCTTAGCCAATCTGACAGGGGTGTAGTAGTATCTCAAAGTTGTCTTAATTTGCATTTCTCTGATCAGTAGTGATTTGGAACATTCTTTGATATGAGTGGAAATAATTTCAATTTCATCATCTGAAAATTCTGTTCATATCCTTTGACCATTTGTCAATTGGAGAATGGCTTGTTTTTTTATAAATTAGAGTCAAATCTCTATATATTTTGGAAATGAGGCCTTTATCAGAACCTTTAACTGAAGATGTTTTCCCAGTTTGTAGCTTCCCTTCTAATCTTGTTTGCATTAGTTTTGTTTGTACAGAAGCTTTTTAATTTGATGTAATCAAAATTTTCTATTTTGTGATCAATAATGGTCTCTAGTTCATCTTTAGTCACAAATTTCTTCCTCCTCCAGAAGTCTGAGAGATAAACTATCCTGTGTTCCTGTGATTTATTTATGATTTCATTCTTTATGTCTAAATCACTGACCCGTTTTGATCTTATCTTGGTATATGGTGTTAAGTATGGGTACATGCTTAATTTCTGCCATACTAATTTCCAGTTATCCCAGCAGTTTTTGTCAAATAATGAATTCTTATCCTAAAAGTTAGGATCTTTCGGTTTGTAAAACACTAGATTGCTATAGTTGACTATTCTGTCTTGTGAACCTAACCTGTTCAACTGGTCAACTAATCTATTTCTTAGCCAATACCAAATGATTTTGGTCACTGATGTTTTATAATATAGTTTTAGGTCAGGTACAACTAGGCCACCTTCATTTGATTTTTTTTCATTAATTCTTTTGATATATTTGACCTTTTATTATTCCATATGAATTTTGTTGTTATTTTTTCTAGATCATTAAAATATTTTCTTGGAAGTCTGATTGGTATACCACTAAATAAATAGATTATTTAGGGAGTATTGTCATCTTTATTATATTCGCTCAACCTATATCTCAGGAGCACTGATATTTTTCCTTCCAACTATTTAAGTCTGACCTTATTTGTGGAAAGTTTTTTATAATTTGCTCATATAATTCCTGACTTCCTTTGGTAGATAGATTCCCAACATTTTATGCTGTCGACAGTTATTCTGAATGTGAATTTCTTTGTATCTCTTGCTGTTGGATTTGTTGGTGATGTATAAAAATGCCGAGGATTTATGGGGATTTATTTTATAACGGCAACTCATAAAGCTATGGATTATTTCTAATAGCTTTTAGTAGAATCTCTGGAGTTCTCTAAGTATACCATCATGTCATCTGCATAGAGTGATAGTTTGGTTTCCTCATTGCCTATTCTGATTCCTTTAATCTCTTTCTATATTCTTATTGCTGAGGCTAGTGTTTCTAATACAATATTGAATAATAATGGTGACAGTGGGCAACCTTAGTCACCCAGATCTCAACTGGGAAAGGTTCCAGTTTTTAAGCCCTCCAAGCATCTCTTATTCATCATGCTGGGCATTTCTTTACAGAACAATAATATTCCATATTAATAATATACCACAATTTACCTAACCATTGTCCAATTGATGGACGTCAATTAATTTTCCAGATTTCTAGCCACTACAAACAGGGCTTGCCATAAACATTTTATAAGTGGCCACAGGCCCTTTTCCTTCTTTAGCATTCTATGGGGTATAAGCTCAGTAGTAGCATCATAATCAAAGGATATGTAATAGTTTGATAACTTTGGGGCATAATTCCAGATTGCCCCAATGTTTGATCTTCACAGCTCCACCAACAATGCATCAATGTTCCAGTTTTCCTGCATCCCTCCAACATTCGTCACTTTTTGTTGATTTTTCCTGTCATCTTAGCCAATCTGACAGGTGGGTAGTGGTATCTCAGGAGTTTCTTTAATTTGCATTTCTTGATCAGTAGTGATTTGGAACACTCTCTTTCGATATGAGTGGAAATAGTTTCAATTTCATCATTCAAAATTGTCTGTTCATATCCTTTGACAATTTATCAATTGAGAATGGCTTGGTTTCTATAAATTAGAGTCAATTCTCTCATATTTTGAAATGAGGCCTTTATCAGAACCTTTAACTGTGAATATGTTTTCCCAGTTTGTTTCTTCCCTTCCAATCTTGTTTGTGGTTTTGTTTGCAGAAAGGCTTTTTAATTTGATATAATCAAAATTTTCTATTTTGTGATCAATAATGATCTCTTAGTCTATCTTTTGGTCACAAATTTCTTCCTCCTCCACAAGTATGAGGTAAACTATCCTATGTTCCTCTAATTTATTTATAATCTCATTCTTTATGCCTAAATCATGGACCCATTTGATCTTATCTTGGTATTCCGTTTTAGGTGTGAGTCCATGCCTAATTTCTGCCACTAATTTCCAGTTTTTCCAGCAGTTTTCGTCAAATAATCAATTCTTATCCCAAAAGTTGGGATCTTTGTTTGTCAAACACTAGATTGCTATAGTTGACTATTTTGCCTTCAGAACCTAACCTATTCCACTGATCAACTAATCTATTTCTTAGCCAATACCAAATGGTTTTGGTGCCTGCTACTTTATAATACAGTTTTAGATCAGGTAAAGCTAGGCCACCTTCATTTGATGTTTTTTTCATTAATTCCCTTGAGATTCTCTACCATTTGTTCTTCCATATGAATTTTGTTCTTATTTTTTCTAGATCATTAAAATATTTTCTTGGGAGTCTGATTGGTATAGCACTAAATAATGATTAGTTTATGGAGTATTGTCAATCTTTTATTATATTTGTTTTTGGTCTATCCAAGAGAACTTAATATCGTAAATTATTTAAATCTGACTTAATTTGTGTAGAAAGTTTTTTGTAATTTTGCTCATATAATATCTGACTTTCCTTTGGTAGATAGATTCCCAAATATTTTATGCTAGTGACAGTTATTTTGAAAGGAATTTCTCTTTATATCACTTGATGTTGGATTTTGTTGGTGATATATAAAAATACTGAAGATTTATGGGGATTTATTTTGTATCCTGCAACTTTGCAAAAGTTATGAATTGTTTCTAATAGCTTTTTAGTAGAATCTCTGGGGTGCTCTAAGTATACCATCATATCATCTGCAAGGAGTGATAGTTTGGTTTCCTCTTTACCTACTCTAATTACTTCTTTAATCTTCTTTTCTTGACTCTTATTGCCAGTGGTTGGAGTTTTTTAATACAATATTGGATAATAATGGTGATAAGGACCTTGTTTCACTCCTGATCTCTTACTGGGAAAGGTTCCAGTTTTTCCCTATTGCCTATGATGCTTTTCACTCGTGATCTCTTACTGGGAAAGGTTCCAGTTTTTCCCTATTGCCTATGATGCTTACTGATGGTTTTAAATAGCTGCTCCTGACTATTTCAAGAAAAAGTCCATTTATTCCTATCCCCTCAAGAGTTTTTATCAGGAATGGATATTGAATTTGATTAAATGCTTTTTCTTCCTCTATTGAGATGATCATATGGTTTTTGTTATTTTGATTATTGATATAGTCAATTATGCTAATAGTTTTCCTGGTATTGAACCAGCCCTGCATTCCTGGTAAAAATCCTACTTGGTCATAGTGTATTATCCTGGGAATGATTTTCTGTAATCTTTTTGCCAATATTTTATTTAAGATTTTAGCATCAATATTCATTAGGGAGATCGGGCTATAATTTTCTTTCTCTGTTTTCAACCTATCTACTTTAGGTATCAGTACCGTGTCTACCATGTCTGTGTCATAAAAGGAATTTTACAGGACTCCTTCAATCCCTATTTTTTCAGATATTTTTATAGCAATAAAGTTAATTGTTCTTTAAATGTATGGTAGAATTCACATGTAAATCCATCTGGTGCTGGGGATTTTTTCTTAGGGAGCTGGCTAAATAGCTTGTTCTATTTCTTTTTCTAAAATGGGACTGTTTATTAAAATTTTAATGAATTTAAAATTCTAATAAAACTAAAATGAATGACAGATCAGACAAGAAACACATTTTAAAAACAAAGACATATATAAAACTGAGGGGATGGGGTAAGAATTTATTATACATTAAATGAATCCCCCCAAAGAGTGAGAATTTCATTCATACCATATGACAAAAAAAAATCATAATTAATAAATAAAAAGGAATAAACAAGGAAACTATGTTATGCTGAAAGGAACCATAACCAATAAATCCATATCAGTAATAAATTTATGTACTCCAAAAGCCTTAGTATCAAAACTTTATAAAGATAACTATCAATCAAAAAACATTTTTAAAGCACTTTACTGGGTTCACGTTCTGAGGACACCAAACAAAATATAGTTACTGCCCTCAAGGATCTTAAAATCAAATGGGGGGACAACATACAAATAAATTTATACAAAGTTATCTATATACAAAATAAAGAGGAAGAGATTAACAGAATGAAGACAATAGAATCAAGAAAGGCTTCTAGTAAAAGATCATATTTTATTTAAAACTTTAAGGAAGCCAAAGTGGTCAGAGGTAGAATAGAGAAAGTGGGGCATTCCAGGTACAGTCAGAGAAAATGTCTGGAGTCAAGAGATGGAGTGTCTTTATCAGTCAAACTTTTATTGAAAATCACTGTCATTGAATCAGAGAACATATTGAGGAGTGAGGCATGAGAAAACTGAAAAGGTAGTGGAGGGTTAAGTCATGAAGGGTTTTATATACCTTGGACTTGCACTTTAGAAAAATCACTTTTGTGGCTGGGTGAAAAATGGAATGGAATGGAAAGAAAATTAAGGGAGCAGACCCACCACCATCACTATTGTGATAGTCCATACTTTAAGACCTTCTCAAGAATGATGGCAATGTCAGAGTAGAGGAGGGGTAACATTGGAGAGATTTAACAAAGTGAAATCAACAGAAATGAAACATGAAAGATGTTCCAAAAAGCTAGAGAGAAGAAAAAAGAAAAAGTTATCAATGTGACAAAGAGCACAGAAAGGTCAAAGATTTGTGGTTATAGGATTTAGCAACTGAGAGAACATTAGCATTACAAGTAGGCACTTTCACTGAAATAAAATAAAAACAGATTGGAAGGTGTTGAAAAGAGTTGTAGATGAGAAAGTCAAAGTAGTTTTTAGGTAGAGAGCTTCTTCTGCTTCAAAGAGCTGTAAGACAACAGTTAGTGGAAATGAAATTATCAAGGGAAGGATCTAAGGGTTTTTTTTTCCAGAAATGGGGGATATCTGACTATGTTCATAGACAGAGAGAGATGAAAAATAAGTGAAAGTGTGTGGATGGCAGAAAGGATAATTTGGTGGGGGAGTAGAATAGTATAGAGCCACTTGAACAAGTAAAAGGGTTATCCTTGGTAAAAAGTAAGACTTCTTCATCATGGGAAACAGCGATAAAAGAGGTAATAGTAGTAAAAGGCATTTGATTGATAGGAAATGAGAAAGAGGGAGAAGAGAGATCTCAGGGTCAAGATCTCAATTTTTTCCTATAGAAAGGGGGCAAAGTTGCCAGCTGAGAAAAGGAGGGTGAAGACAAGGAACTGTGGGAGGCTTGAGAAGTAAAAGGGTTGAAAGAGACATTTGCAGAGTTTGAAATAGTAAGAATTGGAATAGTAGCATTTCCTAATAACAAGAGTGTAGTTGAGAAAGGAAATGAATGGTGGAAATGATACAAGGCTGAAACTTGGATCTCTAGAATGTGATATGATGTGGTGACAAGATTCAAGAGAAGATGTTATAAAATTGAATTACTTGATGAAGGAGTCAAGATGAGGAAAAGAAGAGTGATTAGTGCAGAAGAGAGGGCCTAGAAGAGGCATCAAAGAATTGGAGGTAATGGTGTAGACAAAGAGTAGAGTTTTGTAAGGGAAAAAAGGGAGAAGTTTAAAAAAAAAAAAAAGGAAGAAGCATCTGAATTACAAAAAGCCATAAACAGTAACACAATTGAAGGCAACTTCAGTCAAACTGAAAGACAAACAAAAAGCAAAATAGGAATTGACTAAATTTCTTGAGAAACTTAAATTGTTGTTTAATAATGTCACAACTCTCTGTGACCACATGGTGTTTTCTTGGCAAAGATACTGCAGTGGTTTCCTCCTTCTCCAGGTATATCCTCATTTTACAAATGAGTAACTAAGGAAAACATATTCTATGTGATTTACCCAGATTCAAAGAACCAGTAACTATCTGAGGCCACATTTGAATTTAAATCTTTCTCACTCCAGATCCATTGTTCTCTCCACTGTACCACTTAGCTGCCCATAAAAGACATATGGATACCTTAAGTATCCAACAGGAAACATTAAGTATTCAGTGGGAAGAGAGAATACATGTTCCTCAGTGTCACATAGACCTTTTACATAGATAGGATTCAAGCTCAAATTTTCATATTCTAAATCAAATACTTTAATCCCCTTCAAATCAAGTTCTCAAATCTTTCTTGATTCCCTAGTATTCACTCTCTTATCATCTCTGCCTCTCAGAATTTTTGAGTGCCTTCAGGGATCAATTCTTGTGAAATCTCTCCTTTCTCCTCTAGCACCTATCCCTAATATGGGATATTATAATATAATATAATCTGTATGTTAATACTCATCTTCAAATTACATGAGATATTTACTTTTATAGGTACATGTTGGTATCCACCAATCTTTCCAGAGCAACGTAGACTCCTTGAAGTCAAGAAACATTCCATCTTTATCTTTATTTTCCAAGAGTTTATTATATAATCTTTTTGTATAATAAGTGTTTAGTTGTTGTTCAGTCTTTGCTTTCTTTTTTTTTTCTTTTTTTTATTTAATAGCCTTTTATTTACAGGTTATATGTATGGGCAACTTTACAGCATTAACAATTGCCAAACATCGTGTTCCAATTTTTCACCTCTTACCCCCCCCCCTCCCCCAGATGGCAGGATGACCAGTGGATCTTAAATACATTAAAATATAAATTAGTTACACAATAAGTATACATGTCAGTTTTTCCTTTCAAGGAGAACCAATGATAACACTGACTGAATCTTGATTTGAACATCAATTGGATTTAAGAGAGACAGAGTTGGTCTTCACCCTTACTTTCTCTTCCAGAGTCATTGAAGCCCAGGGGCAAGCCCAAAGTCATGCTGTCTGACAATGGCCAGCATGCAGTGTCTTAGTATCTTCAATGTCTGACCACTGCCTAAGTGCTCCTCAGTGCCTTCTTCAATACCTTTGTGGTGATTGGAACAAATTGTTCTGCTCTGCTCATTCCACTTGGAGAAATCTTGGTTCACCAGTGGATTTGAGTCTGTCAGTTGGCCTATCTGCCAAGATAGTTATACAAATTGTAGCTGCTTTGCATGCTCCAGTTTCAAATATGTAGTAAATGTTTATTTCATTAAATAAGTAAAATCTTCGAGTGGGAAAAGTGCAGGACAGTAGTCCAGTTTGTACAGGGCACAATAAGCCTGGAAAAGTAGCATAAAGTTAAAGGACCCTGAATCTCAGGCTAAGGAGTTTGGGCACTAATTTGTAGGCATTAGGGAACATTTGAAAGTATTTCAGGCAGTAACATTACCACAACCAGTGAGTAAAAAGATTGATATGGCAGTAATATGAAGAATACAATGAGTGGGAAAAGAATAAAAATGAAAAGAACAGATCTCTCATTTTCTCTATTTAAACCTCTGTACTAATAGTCTATTCAGGTACCATCTATCCTTTTCTATCAGATCACCATCAAATGTCGCAGTAATCACAAGGAACTTTGCAGTTTGGCTTAATTCTCGGGAACACAGCTGATGAGCAAAACCATATAAATCATTCTAAGTTTGGAGTTCAAAATAGACATAGATACTATGATGTAACCAAAGGTAAATGCCACAAATTAATTTACACAGAATAACCATCTGTAATTTTCTTCACCCTCCCTGCTAGGATAGACGTCAGTCAAGGAAACTAAAAGAATTGCAATGATAATTACTCCTCTACATCCCTCCCTCTAGAAAATTCATAGAATTTTATTTAGACCACTTACTTCTACTACTCTCTTCTTTCTTCAGTCTGGTGAATAAATAACGTTAATAAATAAACCTCCTGAAGGTTCTGCAGGAATGCTCTAGGAGAGGGAGATTATGTGCTGGACTGTGTCACTGTGATATTATTGTAGTGGTTGTTCCTACCACAGTGATAGCTCTGTAATCAAAAACCCACCTAAACCAAGCCCTGAACTGTAGTGCACCCTGTGTTAGTGCTCTTTTCCCCAGGAGATTTACAGTAGAGATATTGAATGAAGATATATCTTTGTGCAGATGGTGGTATCGCTGTAACAAAATCTAAAAAAACCCTAAAATATGCCTGGAGGAAGCCTTCTTCTACCCATCCTCCTTATGGGAGACTATGAAGAATTTATTCACAGAAAGAGTTTTTCCTAAAAGGGTATATATACACCAAAGAAACCTATTCTGATCTCAAAGCTATCACTGATTCAGAGGGATGTCTACCCCAAGCATAGGAAGACTTCTCCCACTAGAATAGGTGGATGAGAACAGTTTGTTCCAACAGCCATGAAGCCAGCTGAAGCAGTCCTGTGAAGTGCTTAGTGCTTGGTCAGATATCAAATATACCAAATTTACCAACACCAGTTGTCTTAACTTTTGTCTTGCCACTAGAGTTGTACCACTCTGGAAGAGAGAGTGAGACTGAGACTTTTCCCAACTCTGTCTCACTTAAATCCAATTCATGAACATATCAAGGCATCACCCTGTGATGTTATTAGTGTTTAAAAAAAGGTGAAGAAAAATGATAATCGAGATAATACAATTCCACAGTCTAGAAAATTCAGAGACTCAAGTGTGTGTGTTTGTGTGTGTGTGTGTATGTGTGCTTGCACGCACACGTGCGATTATAAGACTAGAAAGTCTCACCAAGATAGAAATTAATTTTGTTTAAAAGAAGAGTTCTGCTTTTTTGTTTTTACTTCCAAGGGGAATTATTACTGTATTTGTATTTTTTTTAAAAAGTGACAAAAAGATGTTTGGCTTTTAAAGGAATCACACACATTAAATATATCACCATTCCAATGCCCACCTAACAGACACCCAATAATCTCAGTGAGATGAGATAGTAACCATTTGGAAACCAAGCCCAGTAAAATGATTGATTTTCATCTCCTTAAATCTCTTTTCTGTTCAGATGCCAAGATAGGAATCATTCACTGGGACTTATGCATCCAAAAAAACTTTTAAAGAGAAAACATATTTATCAGATGCATGCCCAGAAGTATTAGGTCTTCTTTATCAATTCCAAAATAAACATGAAATCAAATGATATCACTATTGTAGAGATGTCCAAAATAATCACTACTCATGTCCTCTCTTGTTTTTCTGATGAGATTTGTTTTTCTTTTCTGCAAATTATTTATACTATACAGGTTATTAATTCTGTTTTCGCAATTTTCATTCATCTCTTGAACCATTCAGGAACATTGTGCTTTTAGTTCCATACTCTTTTATGAATTCACAGAGTCTTCTGTTTCATCAGATGTTGGTATATTTTTCTTAGTCTTACAATAATTATCTGTGGATATTTGTGTTCCTTTAGATAACCTGAAGGCCATTTTTTATTCTGTTATAATAATTCCCCCTGTTTCTTTATCTATTCAGGTTCAAGGTTTTAAAATGAATTTTTTTCTTCCTGAAATTTTTGGCAATTTCATTTCCTCTTCAAATCCCAATATTCCCTTTCTCTTTGATGGAAGATCTCCCAAAGATTGCATATCAAAGCTGTCTCAGTCTCCTCTTACACTGAGGAATTCACTTTTCACTATCTCCAGTCTCAGTCCCAAGTATCTTGATGGAGGAGAACTGAACCTAGTTGTATAACAGTGACCTTTCCTGTGGGAAGGGGCAGAAGGGGATTCTATTGTTTTGTGGCCTCAAAATGGTAGAATGGGAATGAGGGAAGAGGAAAAAGATTTAGCTGGCAGAGAATGTAGTGGCAATAAGAAAATCCTTGAACATACATTCTCCTAGATTTGGAGTGAGGGATGTCATGGGGAAAAATTGATCAGATTAGGGATTAGTTTTCTCTGCAATTAGTTAATTGAATTTTATCTCAATAACATTATTGATGTTTTGGAGCCTAGTAAAAGTTACAATTACTTCCAATTCTATGGAAAAATAGTTTTCAACATTCATTTTTATAAGATTTTTAGTTCCAAATTTTTCTCCCTCTCTCCCACTTCTCTCTCCTCCTCAAGATGTTAAGCTAGCTGATAAAGGTTATAAATGTGCAATCATGTTAAACTCATTTCCCAATCAATCATGTTGTGAAGGCTGAAACAGAACAGAAAGTAAAAACCATAAATAACATTTTTAAAGTGAAAATAGTGTTCTTTGCTATGCTGTCAGAATCCATGGGTATTTCTCTGGATATGGATAGCATTTTCCATCATGTATCTTTTGGAACTGTTATGGATCATTGAATCACTGAGAAGATAGTTGATCATCATGCAGTGCTATTGTTACTGTGTATAATTTTCTCCTGGTTGTGCTCACTTAACTCAGCAACACTTGTCTTTCAAAGTTTTCTGGAATTTCTTAACATTTCTTATAGAACAATAGTATTTCATTACATTTATATATGACAATCAACCTAGTTAATGCACATCCATTTAATTTTTAATTCTTTGTCACCACAAAAAAAATTCCTATAAATATTTTTCCCTTTTTTATGATCTCTTTAAGATACAAACTAATAGTGGTTTAAGTGAATCAAAAGGTGTGCCCAGTTTGATTGTCCCTTGGGAATTGTTCCAAATTGCTCTCCAGTATGATTGGATCAGTTTATAACTCCACCAACAATATATTAGTTTTTAATTTTCCCACGTCTTCTCTAACATTTATCATTTTCCTTTTAGCCAATTTCAGAGATGTGAGATGATACTTCAGAGTTATTTTAATTTGATGATTATCTATGATCAACAGTTACTTAGAGCATTTTTTCATATGACATAGCTTTAATTTCTTCTAAAACTTTTCATTCTTACCATTACACACCTCTCAGATTGGCTAAGATGACAGGAAAAAATGACAATGAATGTTGGAGGGGATATGGAAAAACTGGGGCACTAATACCTTGTTGGGGGAATTGTGAACCGATCCAACCATTCTGGAGAGCAATTTGGAACTATGCCCAAAGGGTTATCAAACTGTGCAAACCCTTTGTTCCAGCAATGTTTCTACTGGGCTTATATCCCAAAGAGATCTTAAAGGAGGGAAAGGGACCCATATTTGCTAAAATGTTTATGGCTGCCCTTTTTGTAGTGGCAAGACACTGGGAACTGAGTAGATGCCCATTAGTTGGAGAATGGCTGAGTAAGTTATGGTATATGAATGTCATAAAATATTATTGTTCTATAAGAAAATGATCAGCAGGATGATTTTGGAGAGGCCTGGAGAGACTTACATGAACTGATGTTAAGTGAAATGAGCAGATCATTGTATATGGCAACAAGATTATATGATGATCAATTCTGATGGACATGGCTCTCCTCAACAATGAGATGATTCAGACCAGTTCCAATAATCTTGTGATGAGAGCCATCTGCACCCAGAGAGAGGACAGTGGAAACTGAATGTGGATCACAACACAGCATTTTCACTCTTTTTGTTGTTTGCTTGCGTTTTATTTTCCTTCTCATTTTTTTCCATTTTTAATTTGATTGTTCTTGTGCAGCAAGATATATGTATGCATATATTGGATTTACCATATATTTTATCATGTTTAACATATATTGGATTACTTGCTATCTAAGGGAGTGAGTGAGAGAAAAGGAGGAAATTGGAACACAAGGTTTTGCAAGGGTTAATGTTGAAAAATTATCCATACATATGTTTTGAAAATAAAAAGCTTTAATAAAAAATAAAACCATTCATCCTTTGACCATTGAAGAATGATTTGTATTCTTATAAATTTGATTGTTACTTACATATTTGAGAGAAAGCTTCTATAGTGATAGGGAAGGTCAAAACAGAAACTTAGAAGAGGACAACACTGTCAAAATACCTACAAGTAAAGCCTCAAAGGATCTCAAGACCAAAAAGTCCTCTTGGAAGAGTTCAAAAAGAATATTTTAAAAATCAAGTAAGAGAGGTAGAAGAAAACTTGGGAAAAGAAAGGAGAACTATGCAGAAGAATTATTTTAAAAAGTAAACAGCTTATAAAGGAAGCACAAGAAATTCCTGAAGAAAATAACTCCTTAAAAATAGAATTAGCAAAATGAAAAATAAAAATCGACTGAAGAAAATAACTTTTAAAAGTAAAATTGGCCAAATGGAAAAGGAGATTCAAAAGCTAACTGAAGAAAATAATTCTTTTAAGAAGAGAATTAGAAAAGTGGAAACTAATGAATCTATGAGACCTCAAAAATAAGTCAAACAAAATCAAAAGAATGAAAAATAAAAGAAAATGTAAAATACTACATTGAAAAACAAAATTGATCTGGAAAACAAATAGAGAAGAGATAATTTAAGAATTACTGAACAACCTAAAGCTCATTAAAAAGAGAGCCTGGACAGTAACTTTCAAGAAATTATACAGGAAAATATCCATAATATGTTAGAATGAGAGGATAAAATAGTTCACTGCTTACCTCCTGAAAAAGATCCCAAAATGAAAATTTCAAGGAATATTATAGCCAAATTTCAGAATTAATCAGATCAAGGAGAAAATATTTCAAACAGCCAGGAAGAAATAATTCAAATATGAGGTGGAGCCAAAGTTGGAATTACACAGAACTTAGAAACATATGCATGAAAGTATCAAAGGGCTTGGAATATGATATTCTGGAAAGAAAAGGAGTAACAAGAATCAACGATGCAGCAAAATTGAGTATGATCATTCAAGGGAAAAGATAGATATTCACTGAAATAGAGGACTTTCTAATTTTCCTGATGAAAAGATTAACTGAACAGAAAATTTGAACTTCAAAAATAAGGCTTAAGAGAAGTATAAAAACATAAACATGAAACCTTTGCTTTTGCTGCTTTATGTTATGGCAATTTTCTGTTTGTAGAGGAAATCTGGAGAGCCTGGAAATTTCTGTCTTAGTTCACCATCTTCCAAGAATGTTTTTTGCAAGATTTTTTAGGATGATCTTTAATAATTATTTTTAATTAAAGCTTTTTATTTCCAAAACATATGAATGGGTAATTTTTCAACATTGACCCTTGCAAAGCCTTGTGTTCCAAATTATCCCCTGCTTCCCCCACCCCCTCCCCTAGATGGCAGGTAGTCCAATATATGTTAAATCCAATATATGTATACATATTTACACAGTTATCTTGCTGCACAAGAAAGATCAGATCAAGAAGGAAGAAAAAAACTGGGAAAGAAAACAAAATACAAGCAAACAACAACAGAAAGAGTGAAAATGCTATGTTGTGGTCCACACTCAGTTCCCACACTGCTCTCCCTGGGCATAGATGGCTTTCTTCATCACAGAACAATTGAAATTAGTTTGAATCATCTCATTGTTGATATGATCTTTAATAATAAAATCATATCCATTTAAAATATATTGGGAGGCATTTTGATATGAGGAATCAAAATGCAATAAAAACAAATCTAAAAAAATGAAAAAATAGAAAAAAAATCTCATTGGAAAAATAACTGACCTGGAAAATAGATTCAGAAGATAAAATTTTTAAAATATAGGTCTAAGTGAAAGTCATGTTGAAAAATAGAGCCTACACATCATCTTTCAAAAAATTATCAAGAAAAATTGTCCCAAGATTGTAGAACTGGAAGGTAAAATAGAAATTGAAAAAAATCTACCCATCACCTCCTGAAAGAGATCCCAAAATGAAAACTCCCAGAAATATTATAACCAAATTCTAGAACTCCCAGGTCAAGGAGAAAATATTGCAACAATCCAGAAAAAAATTCAAGTACAGTAGTGCTAAAGTTAGGATAACACAAGATTTAGCCACTTCTACATTAAAGGATCAGGGAATGGAATATTATCATATTTCTGGAGGGTAATGGTACTACAATTACAACCAAGAATTACCTCCCCAGCAAAACAGTATAAGGTGGGCATTCAGTGAAACAGAAGGTGTTCAAGCATTCAAAATAAAAAGAACAGAGCTGAATAAAAAAATATTATTTTCAAATACAGGACCTAGGAGAAGCATAAGGAGGTAATCAGGAAAGAGATATCATAAGGGACTTAATAAGTTTCATCTGTTTACATTCCTACATGGGAAGACTATTTTTGTAACTCATTAAAACTTTCTCATTATTATGTCCATTAGAAAGAGACAGAGGGAACAAGTGTGAGTTCAATATGAAGTGATAATATCAATAAAATAAAATAAAAGGGGGGAGAGGAATGTACCGGGAGAAAGAGAAAAGGAGAGATGGAATGATGTAAATTATCTGCCATAAAAGAGACAAGAAAAAAACTTTTATGATGAAGGGGAAGAGGAACAGGGGAAGGAGAGTAAGTGAACCTTACTCTCATCAGATCTGCCAATACAAAAGAATTAACAGAAAGATGGCACTACTAGAATTAAAAGAAAAATGTGATTATAATAAACAATAAAAGATGTGATTCTAGTTGGGACTTAAAGTAAGTCAGGAATGTTAATAGGTGTAGAGGAAGAAAGAGGTATGTAAGACAGCTAGAGAAAATTATCAGTTCTGAAAGTGTTGTTCATGAAATAGCAAAAAGGGCAGTATCACTCGATGAAAGAATGTGTTGGGAGTTAGGGTGTAATGAGACAGGAAAGGTAGGAGGGGTCTAAAGTATAAAGGATTTTGTATGCTAATCAGAGCATTTAGTATTTGATCCTGGAGACAATTCAGAAATCTTGGAATTTATTGAGTAAGGAAGTGACATGATTAAACCTATGCTTTAAGAAAATCACTTCAGCAACTAAATGGAGAATAGCCTAGTTGGGAAAAGACTCAAAGTAGGCAGATCCACCAGCAGGCAATATTATACTTGTCCAGGAATGAGATGAGACATGAATGCCTATACTATTGTGATAGCAATGTCAAAGGAGAGAATGAGATGTATTTGAAAGATGTCAAAAAGATAAATTTCTAACCCTTGGGAAAAGATTAGCTATGGGAAGAAGAAGATGAAAAATAGTGATGAGTCTAGGATGACGTCTAGGTTGTGAAACTGAGGAACTGGGAAGATGGTATTGCCTTCAAAATTAATAGAGAAGGAGAGGAAGAAAGATAATGGGTTTGGTTTTGGACATGTTGATTTTAAGATGTCTATTAGACATCAAGTTCAAGATATCTGAAAGGCAGTTAAAGATATGAGATTGAAGGTCAGCAAAGAGTTTGAAACAGAATAGATAGAATTGAGAATCAACAACATAGAGATAATAATTAAATCAATGGGAATTGATGAGATATAACCAAATGAAATAGCTTAGAGAGGGAAGAGGACATCCTGAAGGAAACCTACAATTAGAGAACATGACTTGGAAGAGGATCCAGCAAAAGAGATAGAGGAATATTCAAATAGGATGAGAACCAGAGAAAGTGAGAGAAGAGAGTATCAAAGGACAGTGATTAACAATGTCAAAGGGTACAGAGAGGTCAAAGAGAATAAAAATATTGTATTTAGCAACTTAGACATTAATGGTAACTCTGGAATGAGAAATTTTGATAAAATAATGGAAGGAGAAAAGGTGGAAGCATCTATTGTAGACAGTCTTTTCTGATAAAAGGGGCAAAAAAGATATAGGATAATTGTTAGCAAGGATGAAAGGATCAACTAAAGGTTTTTCCAGAATTTGGAAGACATGGGCATCATTGTAGGCATTGGAAAATGAGAGAGAACAAAAATAAGTGAAAGAGTATGAGACAGGGGACAATCAGTTAAAAGAAATAGTTTGAAATGGAATTACTTGAGCAGGTAAAAGGGTTAGTGTTGGTAAACAGTAAAGCCACCTTAACATGTAAGACAGGAATAAAAGAAGATAGTAGCTGAAGGCTGGGAGATAAGCTAGAAAAGAGAACAGAAAATTCATGGTGAATATTTTCTGTAAAATAAAGGGCAAAATTCTCAGCTGAGAGAGAGGAGGAAAGTTGGGAAACAGAGAAGATTTTGAGAAAGATGAAAAGGATTGGAAGAAACTTGTAGAGAGCATAATAGTAAGGGAAGTATAATAAGATTGATTTGCAGCAGTCAGGTTCTAGTTAAGGTTGTGTAACAAATTTATAGTGAATCTTATAAGAATAGTTACATGATTTTCTCCATATTTTTAGCAGTGCATGTATAGGAATAAAGATGGCAAATAGTGGGAATTATCCAAGGCTAGTTTGGTTGGGTACAATCAACAATCTGATAAAGGTACAAAAAAAAAGGATCTGTGAAATATATATATATATATATATATATATATATATATATCAATAGCCAATAAATAAATTTTTAAAAAATACAAATGCAAAGATATTAAAAATTAGAGGGAAAATAGATAAATTGAGAGAGAAAACAAAAATGATAACTAAAACTAAAAGCTGGTTCTTTGAAAATATTAATAGGAAGTGGAGCCAAGATATCAGAGTAAAGACAGGAACTTGTCAACCTCTCCTCCAAACCTCTCAGAATTCCTTCAAGTAATGACTAAACAAATTTTAGAGTGTCAGAACACATAAAAAGACAAAGTGGAACATTTTCCAGCTGAAAACAATTTAAATGGTTAGCAGGAAAGGTCTGAGACACCATGGTGGGAATCCAACTAGTCTCAATGCAGGCCACACCAACAAAGCCCTGGCCCCAGCCCCATCCCTTACTATAGCAAAGCAAGAATAGCCCCTGGGGCTTCTGAATCAGAGGCAGTACTGGCAATTTCTAGATCTCTCAGGCCAGAGACACCAAAGACAACTTAGAAGGTCAGCAAGAAAAATTTGTCAGTAGGGTAAGAAAGCCTTGGGAAACTAGCAAATCAAAAGTGGTCATGAGCAGCAATAGAAGTGGCAGCTTTTGGAGGCCTCAGCTCATGGAAAGTTTCTTCATTAGCACTAGAAGGATTCTGTTGCTTTAGTACACTGAAACTTACAGCCACAGTTGAGTGAGGAACCTCCTCACAGTTCCAGGGTGGAAAAGAGTGCTTGTGATCAGGTCCCTAGAAGAATATCTGAAAACAGCTACACCAAACTCCTGAAGCTTAGGACAGTGCACCCTCCACCCTAGAAACAGAGTCCTACATTAACAACGAGTTAAAGAGTTAAAAGCTAAGAAACAGACTAGGAAAATGAGTAGACAACAGAAAAACGATTCTGATCATAAAAAGTTAATATGGTGACAAGATGAAAACACACACACAGAAGGTGACAATAAAGTCAAAGCTTCTACATCCAAAGCCTCCAAGAAAAATAAGAATTCTTCTC
Organism: Sarcophilus harrisii; assembly: GCF_902635505.1. NCBI lineage: Eukaryota > Metazoa > Chordata > Mammalia > Dasyuromorphia > Dasyuridae > Sarcophilus > Sarcophilus harrisii. The sequence goes on along the minus strand of NC_045427.1, from coordinate 334,167,923 downwards.
AGACCATGCAAGAGCTCAAAGGGGATTTTGAAAATGAAGTAAGAGAAACAGAAGGAAAAATGAGGAAAAAATTGAGAGTGGTGCAAAAGGAAACATAAAAAACAAATGGGGAGAAGAAGGCTCTAAAAATCAAAATTAGCCAAATATAAAAGAAGATACAAAAGACCCCTGAGGAAAGTAATTCCTTGAAAACTAGAATTAAGAAGCTAATGACTTTATGAAACACCTGTCAGATTCGGTAAGATGACAAGAAAAAATCCAACTTAGAAAATCAGCAAGAAAAATTTGTCAGTAGGGTAAGAAAGCCTTGGGAAACTAGCAAACCAAAAGTGGTCATGAAAAGCAATAGAAGTGACAACTTTTGGAGGCCTCCAAAACAAATCCAAAAGAATGAAAAACTAGAAAACTATGTGAAATATTTTATTGGAAAAACAACTGACCTAAAACATAGATCTAGGAGAGGTAGTTTAAAAATTGTTAGTTTGCCTGACAATTATAATCAAAAAAAAAAAAACCTAGAAATCATGTTTCAGGAAATTATCTTTTTTTTAATTAGAATATTTTACTGAGAGAACCCATGCCTGGGTAACTTTTTTTTACAACATTATCCCTTGCACTGAATTCTGTTCCAATTTTTCCCCTTCCTCTCTCCACCACCTTCCCCAGATGGCAAGTAGTCCTATACATGTTAAATATGGCACAGTATATCTTAAACAGTATATATATATGTGCAGAATCAAACAGTTCTCTTGTTGTACAGGAAGAATTAAATTCAGAAAGCAAAAATTACGCAGAAAAAATAACAAAAATGCAAGAAGTTTACTACATTCATTTCTCAATGTTCTTTCTTTGGGTGTAGCTGCTTCTGTCCATCACTGATCAATTCAAACTGAGTTAGATCTTCTCTCTATCAAAGAAATCCACTTCCATCAGAATACATCCTCATACAGTATCATTGTTGAAGTATATAATGATCCGCTGGTTCTGCTCATTTCACTTAGCATCAGTTCATGTAAGTCCCTCCAAGCCTCTCTGTATTCATCATGCTGGGCATTTCTTAGAGAACAATAATATTCCATAACATTAATATACCACAATTTACCCAACCCTTTTCCAATTGATGGGTGTCCATTCATTTTCCAGTTTCTAGCCACTACAAACAGGGCTGCCACAAACATTTTGGCACATACAGGTCCCTTTCCCTTCTTTAGTATCTCTTTGGGGTATAAGACCAGTAGTAGCACTGCTGGAGCAAAGGATATGTACAGTGTGATAATTTTGGGGGCATAATTCCAGATTGCCCCAAATGGTTGGATTCCTTCACAGCTCCACCAACAATGCATCAATGCCCCAGTTTTCCTGCATCCCCTCCAGCATTTGTCATTATTTTTTCCTGTCATCTTAGCCAATCTGACAGGTGGGTAGTGGTATCTCAGAGTTCTCTTAATTTGCATTTCTCTGATCAGCAGTGATTTGGAATACTCTTTCATATAAGTGGAAATAGTTTCAATTTCATCATCTGAAAATTGTCTGTTCATATCTTTGATCATTTATCAATTGGAGAATGGCTTGATTTCTTATAAATTAGAGTCAATTCTCTCTATATTTTGGAAATGAAGCCTTTATCAGAATCTTTAACTGTGAATATGTTTTCCCAGTTTGTTGCTTCCCTTCTAATCTTGTTTGTGATTTTGTTTGCAGAAAGGCTTTTTAATTTGATATAATCAAAATTTTCTATTTTGTGATCAATAATGATCTCTAGTTCATCTTTGGTCACAAATTTCTTCCTCCTCCACAAGTATGAGAGGTAAACTATCCTATGTTCCTCTAATTTATTTATAATCTCATTCTTTATGCCTAAATCATGGACCCAGTTTGATCTTATCTTGGTATTCCGTTTTAGGTGTGAGTCCATGCCTAATTTCTGCCATAATAATTTCCAGTTTTCCCAGCAATTTTTGTCAAATAATGAATTCTTATCCCAAAAGTTGGGATCTTTGGGTTTGTCAAACAATAGATTGCAACAGAATAGTTGACTATTCTGTCTTGTGAACCTAACCTATTCCACTGATCAACTAATATTTCTTAGCCAATACCAAATGGTTTTGGTGACTGCTGCTTTATAATATAGTTTTAGATTAGGTACATCTAGGCCACCTTCATTTGATTTTTTTTTCTTTAATTCCCTTGAGATTCTTGACCTTTTGTTCTACCATGTGAATTTTCTTGTTATTTTTTCTAGATGATTAAAATATTTTCTTGGGAGTCTCATTGTTATAGCACTAAATAAATAGATTAGTTTAAGGAGTATTATCATGTTTATAATATTTGCTTGGTCTATCCAAGAGAACTTAATATTTTTCCAATTATGTAAATCTGACTTTATTTGTGTGGAAAGATTTTTGTAATTTTGCTCATATAGTTCCTGACTTTCCTTTGGTAGATAGATTCCCAAATATTTTATGCTATTGACAGTTATTTTGAATGGAATTTCTCTTTGTATCAATTGATATTGGATGTTGTTGGTGATGTATAAAAATGCTGAGGATTTGTAGGGATTTATTTTGTATCCTGCAACTTTGCAAAAGTTATGAATTATTTCTAATAGCTTTTTAGTAGAATCTCTGGAGTTCTCTAAATATGCCATCACATCATCTGCAAGGAGTGATAGTTTGGTTTCCTCTTTACCTACTATAAATCCTTTAATGTTTTTCTCGACTCTTATTGCCAAGGCTCGAGTTTTTAATAAAATATTGAATATTAATAGTGATAGTGGGCAATCTTGTTTCACTCCTGATCTCTTACTGGGAAAGGTTCCAGTTTTTCCCCATTGCCTATGATGCTTACTGATGGTTTTAATTAGATGCTTCTGACTATTTTAAGGAAAAGTCCATTTATTCCTATCCTCTCAAGAGTTTTATTAGGAATGGATATTGAATTTTATTAAATGCTTTTTCTGCCTCTATTGAGATTATCATATGGTTTTTCTTAATTTCGTTATTGATAAAGTCAATTATGCCAATAGTTTTCCTGATATTGAACCAGCCCTGAATTCCTGGTATAAAACTTACTTGGTCATAGTGTATTATCCTGGAGATGATTTTCTGTAATCTTTTTGCCAATATTTTATTTAAGATTTTAGCATCAATATTCATTAGGGAGATCATAGGGATATCATTTTCTCTTTCTGTTTTCAACCTATATATCAGTACCGTGTCTGCCATTTCTGTGTCATAAAAGGAATTTGGTAGGACTCCTTCAATCCCTATTTTTCAAATAGTTTATATAGCAATAAAGTTAATTGTTCTTTAAATTTTTGGTAGAATTCACATGTAAATCCATCTAGTGCTGGGGATTTTTTTCTTAGGGAGTTGGCTAATAGCTTTTTCTATTTCTTATTCTAAAATTTGACTGTTTAATCTATTTACTTCTTCCTCTTTTAATCTGGGTAAGCTATATTTTTGAAGGTATTCTTCCATTTCATTTAAGTTGTTAAATTTATTGGCATAAAGTTCGGCAAAGTAATTCCTAATTATGACTCTAATTTCCTTTTCGTTAGTGGTGAGTTCTCCCTTTTCATTTTTAACACTAACAATTTGATTTTCCTCTTTCCTTTTTTTAATCAGATTTACTAAGGGTTTGTCTATTTTGTTGGTTTTTTCATAGAACCAACTCTTAGTTTTATTCATTAATTCAATAGGTTTTTACTTTCAATTTTATTGATCTCTCCTTTTATTTTTAGAATTTCAAGTTTTGTGTTTGACTAGGGCTTTTTAATTTGTTGCTTTTCTAGCATTTTTAGTTGCAAGCCCAATTCATTGACCTTATCTTTCTCTATTTTATGCAAGTAGGCTCTAGAAATATGAAATTTCCCCTTATTACCACTTTGGCTGCGTCCCACACATTTTGGTATGATGTCTCATTATTGTCGTTATCTTGGATGAAGTTATTAATTATATCTATACTTTGCTGTTTCACCCAATCATTCTTTAGTATGAGATTATTTAGTTTCCAACTATTTTTTGGTCTACTTTCCCCTAGCTTTTTGTTGAGTGTAATTTTTATTGCTTTGTGGTCTGAAAAGGATGCATTTACTATTTCTGCCTCACTGCATTTGAGTTTGAGGTTTTTATGTCCTAATATATGGTCTATTTTTGTATAGGTTCCATGAACTGCTGAAAAGAAAGTGTACTCCTTTCTGTCTCCATTTCGTTTTCTCCAGAGATCTATCATATCTAACTTTTCTAGCATTCTATTTACCTCTTTGACTTCTTTCTTATTTATTTTGTGGTTTGATTTATCTAATTCTGAGAGTTCAAGGTTGAGATCTCCCACTATTTTAGTTTTGCTGTGTATTTCTTCTTGCAGCTCTTTTAATTTCTCTTTTAAGAATTTAGATGCTGCACCACTTGGTGGATATATGTTTAATATTGATACTGCTTCATTATCTATGCTAACCTTTAGCAAGACATAGTGCCCTTCCTTACCACTTTTAATTAGATCAGTTTTTGTTTTTGCTTGATCTGAGATCAGGATGGCTACCCCTGCTTTTTTGACTTCACCTGAAGCATAGTAGATTTTGCTCCAACCTTTTACCTTTACTCTGCATGTATCTCCCTCCTTCAGGTGTGTTTTCTGTAAACAACATATTGTTGGATTCTGGCTTTTAATCCATTCTGCTAATCACTTCCTCTTTATGGGGGAGTTTACCCCATTCACATTTATGGTTAAAATAACCAATTCTGTATTACCTGCCATCTTGTTAACCCCTGTTTATGCTTTTCTCCCTTCTTTCCCCCTTCCCCCCCTTCCCAGTATTAAACTTGTGAGCACCACTTGCTTCACACACCCCTCCCTTTTTACTATCCCTTGCCCCCCCTCCCCTTAGAGTTCCTCCCCTTGTCTTACTCCTTTCCCTCACAGTTTCCATATTCCCTTCTACTTAGCTTATTCCTTCACTTTTCACTTTACCCTTCTCACTTTTCAATGAGATTGGATAAGTTTTACCATAAACTGAATATATCTACAATTTTTCTCTTAAAGCCAATTCTGATGGCAGTAAGATACCCACTATGTTCATCCCCCTCCATTCTTTCTCTCAGATATAATAGGTTTCCTTTGCCTCTTTGTGAGATGCAGTACCCCCACTTTACCCTTTTTCTGGTACAATTTCCTTTCCACCTCTAGTTTACAAGGTATACATGTATTCTTTATACATCTTTACAGCAGAAATACAGTTCCCAAGATTTCTTTTTACCTTTTTGGTTTCTCTTGAGTTCTATATTTGTATATCAAGCTTTTTGTTAAGTTCTGGTTTTTTCATCAAAAATAGGTGAAATTTGCTTATTTCATTGCATGACCATCTTCTTCCCTGGAAAAAGATGCTCATTCTGTCTGGGTAAGTTATTTTTGGTTGCATACCGAGTTCCTTAGCCTTTTGGAATATAATATTCCAGGCCCTTCAATCTTTTAATATTAATGCTGCGAGATCCTGGGTGATCCTTGTTGTGGCTCCTCTATATTTGAATTGGGTTTTTCTAGCCGCTTGGAGTATTTTTTCCTTCTTTTGAGGGTTGTGGCATTTGGCCACTATATTTCTTGGTATTTCGATTTTAGGATCCCTTTCAGTAGGTGATCAATGAATTCTTTGAATGTCTACTTTACACTCTGTTTCTATGACTTCTGGGCAGTTCTCTTTGATAATTTCCTGGAAAATAATGTCCAGGCTCTTTTTTTCATCATATTTTTCTGGGAGTCCAATAATTCTCAGATTGTTTCTCCTGGACCTATTTTCCAGGTCTCTTGTTTTCCCAAGAAGGCATTTCATATTTTTCTTCTTTTTTTCATTTTTTTTGGTTTTGCTTGACTGATTCTTCTTGTCTCCTCAAGTCATTCAATTCCATTTGTTCTATTCTGATTTTCAATGAAGTGTTTTTTTCACTCACTTTTTTTATCTTTTTCTAATTGTCCAATTGTGTTGTTTTGTTCTATGGAATTTTTTTCCATTTCACCAATTTTTTTTAGAGAGCTATTTTCTGTTTCCAGTTCACGAATCCTATTTTTCAAGGATTTGATTGCTTTATCCATTCTGTCTTTAAGTGAGTGCGATGACTTCTCCAGACTCTCTTGCCAAGTCTCCCTCTCCTTTTTCCATTTTTCTTCTAGCTCTCTTGTGAGAGCCTTTTTAATTTCTTCTATGAGATTCATCTGTGCTGAGGAACAGATGATCTCCTCCTGTGGAGATTCACCTGGAGACAGTCTGTTTTTAGTCTCCTCAGGGTTTAGAGTCCGCTCTCTGTCTGTTTAAAAGCTGTCAGTAGTTAAGGTCCTTTTCAATTTTTTGCTTATTTTGTCAGAGAAGAATCAGAGACAAACTAGCAAAGAAAAAAAGAAAAAAAAACAACAAATGGAATCTGCTTTTTTTGGGGTAGGGGCTGGGTGGTGTTAGCGAGCTTCCTCTACAGACTGCAGGGCAGCAGTGAGGCACTTGCAGGACTGTGCTGCACCTTCATCCCAGACTCTGAGAGTGTGCTGAGGCGCTGTGGGGGAGGGGTGGCCAGGTCCCGAGTAACTCCAGCTGTTTAGGGTTGTATTCTTCACCCCTGGGTGATTTTAGCTTATCTGCTGGGCTCCTGACTTGCTCCCAGAGCAAAGTATCCAATCCTGTAGCAAAGCTCTCCCTGCAGAGAAGGCTGAGATCACACCCCAGTCCCCTCTGGGCTGCTCGGCTTTCAGCTGCCTGCCCACCTCCCTGCCACTGCCTGCTCTCAGCCTGTGCCTGATCTAAAACCGTCCCCGCCCTCAAGCAAAAACAGACCTTTCCTGTCCAATCTCAAGGATGTCTTCTCTTGGTAACTTTTTGTGGGTTTATTTTCAGTAACGCATTAATTCAGAGGCTTGTAATGAGATATATTCTGAGAGAAAACGCAGAGCTTACACAGCTATGTGCCTCCTCTCCGCCATCTTGGCCAGAAGTCTCAAAGATCTTTTCTCATCAGTAATACTTAATAAATGAATGAATATTTGAGTGAATTAAAATGACTACCAAAAATGTACCAAAGATGTTCAATAATTATTCCTGTGGAATCTCTTAGTTGACAATTTATTCTGATAAAAGCCTAAGGAAGTTATTTTATTCCTCCTCCCACAATCCAAACATTACTGTATCTAACCTAGATAGATGGTCAAGTTAATGTTTCTCCTATTCTCTTGGGCATAAACCTAAAAATATCACACTTCCTCTCAAATACTCAAATAGTGCTTTCTTGTAGATTAAATGAAATTTGAGCTCCTTAATCCAAAATTCAAGTTTTGTAATCCCTCTGAAAACCAAAGATCTGATATTTTGAGGGAAAAGCCTAAAAAACACAGTATCCCCCTTTCCACTAATTATTATAGTTATAGATCCTGCCAGAACAAGCTGGTATGATCCTAACTCTTGAATCCATCTCTCCTCTGAAATCAAAATAATCAGTGAAATTCCAAGCAAGGGAGGACATCAGTTTTCCATGTTTTCTAAGTGATCTGTAAATCTTCACCCTCAATCAGCTTTCTAAATGTGGTTTAATCTGTAATCTGTCTCAGTTTGCCTATAGAATTTGTTTAACTAGGTTTGTTTTCCTATGGAATTATTATTTTTTTAATGATTTATTCCCTTTTATGACACAGAAAGTAGCATGAAATTATGAATTTGTCTTTTATTTTTAACTTTTATAGCCCAAAATGGGCTACAAGATTGCAATATGTTAATGAAGTTTTTATCTCTTACTCTGATGTAATTTTGCCTATGAGGCCGTGTTAAAATCCTAATGTTAATTAGGGTTTATTTTGTGTCTGGGATATGAATCTATGTTTAAGCATAATAAAAGTAGACTTTTAACTCTATAATTTCTGCATTGTGGTAGATCAATTTTAACAGAAGTTACCTACTACATGAACTGAGAAAGGAGATATTTCTTCCATAACAAATTTGACGACCACAAAGGGACAGGCATTAAGATTACAAAGACTGAAGAAAAGTTCTTCTGTGCACACTAGCTTATAAAGAGATTTTGAAGGTGAAAACCCAGCCAAACCATAAAGACTATTGTCCAGAGATTAGAAAGTGAAATAAGTAAGCTTGTCTTCTGTATAAGCCATTTGTACTGGCAAATTTGCCATCAGTCTGCTGAAATTTTGATGGCACATAATCTCTTAAGCCATTCAGACATTCTGCTGAACATAAGGTTGTGTCTAAAGCAAGGGCTGGACTGAAAAAAATCTGGGTTTTAACTGACAGAACAAGTCATCTCACTCATTTATTATCTCAAATATCTTTTTATAGTATTATTGCTGCCACAAAAAATAAAGTTTTGTATTGACATAAAATTATTTTGAGCAGTTCTATATATTGATTTTAATGAATTGATTTCAGCTAATTTCAAGAAATTGCTTCTAATTTTGTAGAAAAATTTGGTTCCAAAATTATTCTCTTTAGGGTCCCTCAGATTCTGGTTCAAATATGCCTGGTTTAAAAAAAATTGCTCTAAGGCCACACCCCTCTCTAACACTTAAGATTGTATTAGGAGACTCATCTGTCACTAGCAATATTTGAGATTGAGAATGTGTGAGTTTTCTTTCAGTTAGCTTTTGTATCTCTTTTCTCATTTGGTTGATTCTACTTTTGAAGGTGTTTTCTTCAATGGATTTTTTTTTGCAGCCGATTGTTTTCCTAAGGAGTTATTTTCTTCTTTAGTCATTTTTTCCCCTTTCTTTTCCAAGCTGTTGACTCTCTCTTGCATATCTCTCATTTTTTTCTTTTCTCATTTTTTCCCTCTACCTCTCTTATTTGCCTTTTAAAGTCTTTTTATGAGTACTTCAAAGAAGGCTCTTTGGGCTTGAGATCAATCTTCGGGATTTTCTCTATGAACATTTTGTCCTCATCTGAATTGATGTTTTGCTCTTCCCTGTCACCATAGTGGTTTCTACAGTCAAGGTACTTTTATGTTTCTTACACATTTCCTTTCCTTTTTTTTTTTTTTTTTTTTTTTTTTTTTTTTTTGGTATTTCTTCTTTTTTTACTTTTATGGTAGTGCTCTACTCTAGAACAAAGGACAGCAAGAAGCTGTCCCAAGCTTCTTGTACAGCTCTGAGCCTTGGCTTTGAGCATAGGGGCCCCCTTGTGTTTGCAGAGAGTAGCTTTGCCTCTCTTTTCAGTGAACAGCCTGGTTTCCCAGAGTTTGCTTTCTGAGCTGGGACTGGAGGCTGCTCCACTGATTTGCTCCTCTACTGAGCCAGGACCAAGGGTTTTAGTTACTGATTTGCTGTAATTAAGACCCTCTCACTGGGGGCAGCTAAGTGGTGCAGTGGATAGAGCACCATCCCTGAAGTCAGGAGGACCTGAGTTCAAATCTGGCCTCAGACACTTGACACTTCCTAGCTGTGCTGACCCTGAGCAAATCACTTAATTGTAATTGCCTCAGGATAAAAAAGATCCTCCCCTGGCTTTCCCAACAATCGAGCTGAACATTCTTTTCATCCCAGTGAGACTGACTTTTCTTGAAGTTTTTCCAGTCTATCTGGAGCTAGAGAGTGGTTTAATTCCATCACACTGTTCAGAGGCTTGGGTTCATATGATTTTAGAGGGAAACTGGGAGAACTCTGAGCAGCTTCCTGGCTTTACTCCACCATCTTGGCTCCCCTGCTGTTCTTTTGTGACCTTAAGCTCCTTTCTACTCTGTAATTGAAACCTGCAATTAAGGTCTCTGCTCTCTCTCCACCCTGGAACCAAGCATAGCAAGTTTTTCTATTTTTCTTATCCTGATGATCTCATCATGAGCTTAAAAAAAAAAAGAAACACTTCAAACATTCTTCAATGAATCCAAATCCTTTATTTTCAGACCCTGTATTCATACTATCAGTGCAAATACAATACAACTCTCTTGCCTTTTTCACTAATTATCCTTTTCTTTCTACTTGCTTAATTTTTCTCTATCATTTTTCTTCCAGTGGATCTCTATAAATTTAAAAACTTCAGCTTTCTTATTCACATTGATTCATTCCTTCATCTTATCTTAGCGACTTTTCTTATTCTAGCCTAAAACTACACTGAGTCTCTTCTTTGAAAATATATACTTGTTGTGTCAGTCTTAAGAGCTCAAAGCATATGGGCTAGATTATCACTATTACTATTACTCAGGAAAGCAGATCTTTCCTAAATCTTCCCCAAGTTGTCTTAAATTGGAAAACTGCTTTAAATTGACTTTTAATTATTTCTGACATTCTGAAATTCACTCTGAGGCATTATTTCAAGTTATTGGGGATAGGAGGGAATTTGGGGAGAGACAGATATTTTCCTGCCTTATCCTGTTATCTTCCAAAACAAAACTATCTTTACAGATGATATAGTGGTATACTTAGAGCACCCTAGAGAATTAACTTAAAAATTAGCCTGAAACAATTAACAACTTTAGCAAAGTTGCAAAATATAAAGTACAGAGAAAAAAGAAGGGTTTTAAAAGCTGACAATATGAGGACAAGAATCCTTTAGATCTGTTTTTATTTGAATGAAAAGTGTTTTGAAATTGTGTTCACAAAGTTCCTGGTTATATTTTGTCAGGAAAGATAGAGGAAAGCAGAAAGCATGGGAAAGAGAATGGGGAGGGAGTATATATAGAAATCACTTCATAACTACAGGCAGAAAGTAGAGAATAGTCAAATATTCTCATAAAAAGGAAGAGTACTGAGTTGGGGTAAAGGAGGCAAGAGTTTGGATTCTCCTTTTATACATTTATTATGGAGGATAGACTCTTATCTGGGCCATTGCGGTATTAGTTTATTGACATATTCACATTATCTCAAAGTTATCAGCAATATTTGTTGTTCTGCTGGTCTTACTACCAATGTCTGGAGCTTATATGAAACTTACAGATCATGATGGTTAGAAGGACAAAAGGGCCTTCAATGATGCCTAACTGGCTTAGCACATATATTCTCAGGATGTGACTTTAGTTAATTTATAATTCAGTTTGCAAGTCATTGTTATGTTCCTTTGATTTATGGGACACTCCTAAGTGACTATTGGTTCCTCTTTGCAAATGTTACTTTTTGCTATTTTTATTTTATACTGTCTACATAGAAACTTATTTATTATACTAACTAAAAGAGTGGTGGATTCTTAGGGGAACCAAAATAAAATATAACTTTAAGACACATACAATAAAACTAACAAAGAATTACTTTATAGAACTTTAAAAAATAATTTTAAAAATTTATCTGTGGGAACACATATAAGAATATCAAGAGACGTATAAGGGGTGGAAGGAGTAAAGGAAAGCAATCTAAACGTATCAGTTTTCAAACTACAGAACAAAGTGGCAATCATCCAAACAATCTGGTACTGGCTAAGAAACAGAGTGGTTGATTAGTGGAATAGATTAAGTACACAATATACAATTGTAAATGACCACAGTAATCTAGTGTTTGATAAACCTAAAGTTACAAGCATTGAGAGCAAGAACTCATTATTTAAAATTTTTAAAATACTGGAAAAACTGGAAAGCAATCTGATAAAAACTAGAGAAATATCTTACACCGTATCCTAAGATAAACTCAAAATGAGTACATGATTTACATATACATAGAGACATACATAAGCAAACTAAAGGATCATTGAAAAAATATCTATTGTATCTATAGATAAGAAAAAAGAGAATCTTAGGAGAAAATGCAAAATTAAAGAAACTAAGACTGTTTTGCACACACACACACACACAAACTAATGCAACCAAAATTAGAAGGAAAATAGGAAGCTGAGAAGGAAATTTTTTAGCAAATTTCTCTGATACACATTTCATTTTTCAAATATATAGGGAACTGAGACATAGTTATAAAAATAGTCATTCCCAATTGATATTTATGAAAGGATATGAATAGGAAGTTTTCAGAATAAGCAAAACTATCAATAAAGAAAATTCTCTAAAGCAATTATAATTGAGTTTATAACTGAGGTTGTTTTAATCAAGTATCAGATTGGCTAATAAAACAATGAATTTAAAAATGACTAATGCAGGAGGTTGATGGAAAAATAGGTATACTAATATGTAGTTGATGGAGTTGTGTACTGGTCCAACTATTGTGAAGAACAATTTGAAGTTTTTTGTTTTAAGGTCTGAATTAGGAAGAAGTTTGGGGACTTTCTAGATTCCTTTTGACCTTCTATTTGGGCAAGATTTTAAAACCATGAAAGCCATGCTAATAACAAATTGGGAAATTCTAAAGTAATAAAGTGCTTTGATGAGAAACTAAGACATTTCACATCTGAAATAAGGAATTTACAAGTCTGACTTATTAGAAAAAAATTTTACGTGATATATTTTTGTGATTGCTTATGAAAATTATAAAAATTTTAATGAATTGAAAATTCTAATAAAAAAATGAATGACAGATCAGACAAGAAACACATTTTAAAAACAAAGACATACATAAAACTGAGGGGATGGGGAAAGAATTTATTATACATTAAATGAATCCCCCCAAAGAGTAAGAGTTTCAATCATACCATATGACAAAAAAAATCATAATTAAGAAATAAAAAGGAATAAACAAGGAAACTATGTTATGCTGAAAGGAACCATAACCAATAAATCCATATCAGTAATAAATTTATGTACTCCAAAAGCCTTAGTATCAAAATTTTATAAAGATAACTATCAATCAACAACCATTTTTAAAGCACTTTATTGGGTTCACGTACTGAGGACACCAAACAAAATATAGTTACTGCCCTCAAGGATCTTAAAATCAAATGGGGGGACAACATACAAATAAATTTATACAAAGTTATCTATATACAAAATAAAGAGGAAGAGATTAACAGAATGAAGACAATAGAATCAAGAAAGGCTTCTAGTAAAAGATCATATTTTATTTAAAACTTTAAGGAAGCCAAAGTGGTCAGAGGTAGAGTAGAGGAAGTGGGGCATTCCAGGTAGTCAGAGAAAATGTCTGGAGTCAAGAGATGGAGTATCTTTATCATTCAAACTGTTATTGAAAATCAGTGTCATTGAATCAGAGAACATATTGAGGAGTGAGGCATGAGAAAACTGAAAAGGTAGTGGAGGGTTAAGTCATGAAGGGTTTTATATACCTTGGACTTGCACTTTAGAAAAATCACTTTAGTGGCTGAGTGAAAAATGGAATGGAGTGGAAAGAAAATTAAGGCAGCAGACCCACCACCATCACTATTGTCATAGTCCAGACTTTAAGACCTTCTCAAGAATGATGGCAATGTCAGAGGAGAGGAGGAGTAACATTGGAGAGATTTAACAAAGTGAAATCAACATAAATGAAACATGAAAGATGTTCCAAAAAGCTAGAGAGAAGAAAGTATCAAGAAAAAGTTATCAAAGTGACAAAGAGCACAGAGAGGTCAAAGATTTGTGGTTATAGGATTTAGCAACTGAGAGATCATTAGTATTACTTAAGTAGGCAGTTTCACTGGAATAAAATTAGTAACAGATTGGAAGGCGTTTAAAAGAGTTGGAGATGAGAAAGTCAAAGTAGTTTTAGGTAGACAGCTTTTTCTGCTTCAAAGAGCTGTAAGACAACAGTTAGTGGAAATGAACTTATCAAGGGAAGGATCTAAGGTTTTTTTTTTCCAGGAATGGGGGATATCTGAATATGTTTATAGACAGAGAGAGATGAAAAATAAATGAAAGTGTATGGATGGCAGAAAGGATAATTTGGTGGGGGAGATAGAATAGTATAGAGACACTTGAACAAATAAAGGGGTTATCCTTGGTAAAACGGATAAAAGAGGTAATAGTAGGAAAAGGCATTTGATTGATAGGAAATGAGAAAGGGGGAGAAGAGGGATCTCAGGGTCAAGGTCTCAATTTTTTCCTATAAAAAAGGGGCAGAGTTTCCAGCTGAGAAAAGGAGGGTGAAGACAAGGAAATGTGGGAGGCTTGAGAAGTAAAAGGGTTGAAAAAGACATTTGATGAGTTTGAAACAGTAAGAATTAGAATAGTAGCATTTCCTAATAACAAGAGTGTAGTTGAGAAAAGCAATGAATGGTGGCAATAATGCAAGGCTGAATCTTAGATCTCTAGAATGTGATATGATGTGGTGACAAGATTCAAGAGAAGATGTTATAAAATTGAATTACTTGATCAAGGAGTCAAGATGAGGAAAGAAGAGTGATTAGTGCAGAAGAGATGGCCTGGAAGAGGCATCAAAGAATTGGAGGTAATGCTGTAGACAAAGAGTAGAGTTTTGTAAGGTAAAGAAAGGAGAAGTTTGAAAAAAAAAAAAAAGGAAGAAGCATCTGAATTACAAAAAGGCATAAACAGTAACACAATGGAACACAACTTCAGTCAAACTGAAAGACAAACAAAAAGCAAAACAGGAATTGACTAAATTGCTTGAGAAACTCAAATTGTTCTTTAATAATGTCACAACTCTCTGTGACCACATGGTGTTTTCTTGGCAAAGATACTGCAGTGGCTTCGTCCTTCTCCAGGTATATCCTCATTTACAAATGAGTAATTAAGGAAAACAGATTCTACATGATTTACCCAGATTCAAGGAGCGAGTAACTATTTGAGGCCACATTTGAACTTAGATCTTTCTCACTCCAGATCCAGTGTTCTCTCCACTGTACCACTTAGCTGCCCATAAAAGACATATGGATACCTTAAGGATCCAACAGGAAACATTAAGTATTCAATGAGAAGAGAGAATACATATTTCTTAGTATCAAATACACCTTTTACAGAGATAGGATTCAAGCTCAAATTTTCAAATTCTAAATCTAATACTTTAGTATCCTTCAAATCAAGTTTTCAAATCTTTCTTGATTCCCTAGTATTCACTCTCTTCTCATCTCTGCCTCTCAGAGTTTTTGAGTGCCTTCAGGGATCAATTCATGTGAAATCTCTATCATGTACTTTCTCCTCTAGCACCTGTCCCTAATATGGGATATTATAATATAATATAATTTGTATGTAATACTCATCTTCAAATTACATGAGATCTTACTTTTATAGGTACATGTTGGTATCCACCAACCTTTCCAGAGCAATGTAGACTCCTTGAATTCAAGAAACATTCCATGTTTATCTTTATTTTCCAAGAGTTTATTATATAATCTTTTTATACAATAAGTGTTTAGTTGTTGTGCAGTCTTTGCTTTCAAGGAGAACCAATGATAACACAGCTTGAGTCTTGATTTGAACATAAATTGAATTTAAGTGAGACAGAGTTGGAAAAGTTCTTCACCCTTACTTTCTCTTCCAGAGTCATTGAAGCCCAGGGACAAGCCCAAAGTCATGCTGTCTGACAATGGCCAGGATGCAGTGTCTTAGTATCTTCAGTGTCTGACCAAGGCCTAAGTGCTTCTCAGTGCCTTCTTCAGTATCTTTGTGGTCATTGGAACAAATTGTTCTGCTCTGCTCATTCCACTGGGAGAAATCTTGTTTCACCAGTGGATTTGAGTCTGTCAGTTGGCTGCTTTGCATGCTCCAGTTTCAAATATTTAGTAAATGTTTATTTAATTAAATAAGTAAAATCTTCGAGTGGGAAAAGTGCAAGACAGTAGTCCAGTTTGTACAGGGCAAAATAAGCCTGGAAAAGTAGCATAAGGTTAAAGGACCCTGAATCTCAGGCTAAGGAGTTTGGGCACTAATTTGTAGGCAATAGGGAACCACTGAAAGTATTTCAGGGCAGTAACACCAGAAACAGTGAGTAAAAAGACTGATATGGCAGTAATATGAAGAATACAATGAGGAGGGAAAGAATAAAAATGGAAAGAACAGATCTCTCATTTTCTCTATTAAACCTCTGTACTAATCGTCTATTCAGATACCATCTATCCTTTTCTATCAGATCACCATCAAATGTCCCAATAATCACAAGGGATTTTGAAATTTAGCTTAATTCTCAGGAACACGGCTGATGAGCAAAACCATTTAACTCATTCTGACAAGTTTGTAATTCAAAATAGACATAGATACTATGATGTAACCAAAGGTAAATGACACAAATTAATTTAAACAGAATAACCATCTGTAATTATCTTTATCCTCCCTTCTAGGGTCAACACCAGTCAAGGATACTAAAATTCCAGAAAATTCATAGAATTTTATTTACACCACTTACTTCTAGTGCTCTCTTCTTTCTTAAGTTAATAAATAAACCTCCTGAAGGTTCTGCAGGAATGCTCTGGGAGAGGGAGATTATGTGCTGGACTGTGTCACTGTGATACTTGTAGTACTTGTTCCTACCACAGTGATAGCTCTGTAATCAAAAACCCACCTAAACCAAGCCCTGAATACAAGTGCACCCTGTGTTAGTGATCTTTTCCCCAGGAGATTTACAGTAGAGATGTTGAATGAAGATATATCTTTGTGCAGATGGTGGTATGGCTGTAACAAAACCTAAAAAAACCTAAAATATGCCTGAAGGAAGCCTTCTTCTACCCATCCTCCTTATGGGAGACTATGAAGACTTATTCACAGAAAGAGTTTTTCCTAAAAGGGTATATATACACCAAAGAAACCTATTCTGATCTCAAAGCTATCACTGATTCAGAGGGATGTCTACCCCAAGCATATGAAGACTTCTCCCACTAGAATAGGTGGATGAGAACAGTTTGTTCCAACAGCCATGAAGCCAGCTGAAGCAGTGCTGTGAAGTGCTTAGTGCTTGGTCAGATATCAAATATACCAAATTTACCAACACCAGTTGTCTTAACTTTTGTCTTGCCACTAGAGTTGTACCACTCTGGAAGAGAGAGTGAGACTGAGACTTTTCCCAACTCTGTCTCACTTAAATCCAACTCATGAACATGTCGAGGCATCACCCTGTGATGTTATTAGTGTTTTAAAAAAGGTGAAGAAAAACGATAATCCAGATAATACAATTCCACAGTCTAGAAAACTCACAGACTCAAGTGTGTGTGTGTGTGTGTGTGTGTGTGTGTGTGTGTGCTTGTGCGCACACATGTGTGTATAAGACTAAAAAGTCTCACCAAGATAGAAATTAATTTTGTTTAAAAGAAGAGTTCTGCTTATTTGTTTATACTTCCAAAGGGGAATTATTACTGCTTTTGTATTTTTTTAAAAAGTGACAAAAAGATGTTTGGCTTTTAAAGGAATCACACACATTAAATATATCACCATTCCAATGCCCAGTTCCAGTAACAGACACCCAATAATCTCAGTGAGATGAGATAGTAACCATTTGGAAACCAAGCCCAGTAAAATGATTGATTCTCATCTCCTTAAATCTCTTTTCTGTTCAGATGCCAAGATAGGAATCATTCACTGGGACTTATGCATCCAAAAAAACTTTTAAAGAGAAAACATATTTATCAGATGCATGCCCAGAAGTATTAGGTCTTCTTTATCAATTCCAAAATAAACATGAAATCAAATTATATCATTATTGTAGAGATGTCCAAAATAATCACTATTCATGTCCTCTCTTGTTTTCCTAATGAGATTTGTTTTTCTTTTCTGCAAATTATTTATACTATACAGGTTATTAATTATGTTTCATAATTTTCATTCATCTCTTGAACCAGTCAGGAACATTGTGCTTTTAGTTCCATACTCTTTTATGAATTCACAGAGTGCTCTGTTTCATCAGATGTTGGTATATTTTTCTTAGTCTTACAATAATTATCTGTGGATATTTCTGTTCCTTTAGATAACCTGAAGGCCATTTTTTATTCTGTTATAATAATTCCCCCTGTTTCTTTATCTATTCAGGTTCAAGGTTTTAAAATGAATTTTTTCCTTCCTGAAATTTTTGGCAATTTCATTTCCTCTTCAAATCCCAATATTCCCTTTCTCTTTGATGGAAGATCTCCCAAAGATTGCATATCAAAGCTGTCTCAGTCTCCTCTTACACTGAGGAATTCACTTTTCACTATCTCCAGTCTCAGTCCCAAGTATCTTGATGGAGGAGAACTGAACCTAGTTGTATAACAGTGACCTTTCCTGTGGGAAGGGGATTCTACTGTTTTGTGGCTTCAAAATGGTAGAATGACAAGGAGGGAAGAGGAAAAAGATTTAACTGGCAGAAAATGTAGTGGCAATAAGAAAATCCTTGAACATACATTCTCCTAGATTTGGAGTGAGGGATGTCATGGGGAAAAATTGATCAGATTAGGGATTAGTTTTCTCTGCAATTAGTTAATTGAATTTTATCTCAATAACATTATTGATGTTTTGGAGCCTAGTAAAAGTTACAATTACTTCCAATTCTATGGAAAAATAGTTTTCAACATTCATTTTTATAAGATTTTTAGTTCCAAATTTTTCTCCCTCTCTCCCACTTCTCTCTCCTCCTCAAGATGTTAAGCTAGCTGATAAAGGTTATAAATGTGCAATCATGTTAAACTCATTTCCCAATCAATCATGTTGTGAAGGCTGAAACAGAACAGAAAGTAAAAACCATAAATAATTTTTTTAAAGTGAAAATAGTGTTCTTTGCTATGCTGTCAGAATCCATGGGTATTTCTCTGGATATGGATAGCATTTTCCATCATGTATCTTTTGGAACTGTTATGGATCATTGAATCACTGAGAAGATAGTTGATCATCATTCACTGCTATTGTAACTGTGTATAATTTTCTCCTGGTTGTGCTCACTTAACTCAGCAACACTTGTCTTTCAAAGCTTTTCTGGAATTTCTTAACATTTCTTATAGAACAATAGTATTTCATTACATTTATATATGACAATCAACCTAGTTAATGCACATCCATTCAATTTTTAATTCTTTGTCACCACAAAAAAATTCCTATAAATATTTTTCCCTTTTTTATGATCTCTTTAAGGTACAAACTAATAGTGGTTTAAGTGAATCAAAAGATGTGCCCAGTTTGATTGTCCCTTGGGAATTGTTCCAAATTGCTCTCCGGTATGATTGGATCAGTTTATAACTCCACCAACAATATATTAGTTTTTAATTTTCCCACATCTTCTCTAACATTTATCATTTTCCTTTTAGCCAATTTCAGAGATGTGAGATGATACTTCAGAGTAATTTTAATTTGATGATTATCTATGATCAACAGTTACTTAGAGCATTTTTTTCATATGACATAGTTTTAATTTCTTCTAAAACTTTTCATTCTTACCATTACACACCTCTCAGATTGGCTAAGATGACAGGAAAAAATGATGATGAATGTTGGAGGGGATATGGAAAAACTGGGGCACTAATACCTTGTTGGGGGAATTGTGAACCGATCCAACCATTCCGGAGAGCAATTTGGAACTATGCCCAAAGGGTTATCAAACTGTGCAAACCCTTTGTTCCAGCAATGTTTCTACTGGGCTTATATCCCAAAGAGATCTTAAAGGAGGGAAAGGGACCCATATGTGCTAAAAGGTTTATGGCTGCCCTTTTTGTAGTGGCAACAGTTGGAGAATGGCTGAGTAAGTTATGGTATATGAATGTCATAAAATATTATTGTTCTATAAGAAAATGATCAGCAGCATGATTTTGGAGAGGCCTGGAGAGACTTACATGAACTGATGGTAAGTGAAATGAGCAGATCATTGTATATGGCAATAAGATTATATGATGATCAATTCTGATGGACATGGCTCTCCTCAACAATGAGATGATTTAGACCAGTTCCAATAATCTTGTGATGAGAGCCATCTGCACCTAGAGAGAGGACAGTGGAAACAGAATGTGGGTCACAACACAGCATTTTCACTCTTTTTGTTGTTTGCTTGCATTTTATTTTCCTTCTCATTTTTTTCTGTTTTTAATTTGATTGTTCTTGTTCAGCAAGATATATGTATGCATATTTTGGATTTACCATATATTTTATCATGTTTAACATGTATTGGATTACTTGCTATCAAAAGGAGGAAATTGGAACACAAGGTTTTGCAAGGGTTAATGTTGAAAAATTATCCATACATATGTTTTGAAAATTAAGTCATAGGGATATCATTTTTCTCTTTCTGTTTCAACACATATATCAGTGCCGTGTCTGCCATTTCTGTGTCATAAAAGGAATTTGGTAGGACTCCTTCCAATCCCTATTTTTCCAAATGGTTTATATAGCAATAAAGTTAATTGTTCTTTAAATTTTGGTAGAAATTCACGTGTAATCCATCTGAGTGCTGGGATTTTTTCTTAGGGAGTTGGCTAATGGCTTTTTCTATTTCTTATTCCTAGGGTGACTGTTTAATCTATTTACTTCTTCTCTTTTAATCTGGAGTAGCTATATTTTTGAAGGTATTCTTCCATTTCATTTAAGTTGTTAAATTTATTGGCATAAAGTTCGGCAAAGTAATTCCTAATTATGACTCTAATTTCCTTTTCGTTAGTGGTGAGTTTTCCTTTCATTTTTAGCACTAACAATTTGATTTTCCTCTTTCCTTTTTTTAATCAGATTTACTAAGGAGTTTGTCTATTTTTGTTGGTTTTCATAGAACCAACTCTTAGTTTATTCATTAATTCAATAAGGACTTTTACTTTCAATTTTATTGATCTCTCCTTTTATTTTTAGAATTTCAAGTTTTGTGTTTGACTAGGGCTTTTTAATTTGTTGCTTTTCTGGCACAGCCCAATTCATTGACCTTATCTTTCTCTATTTTATGCAAGTAGGCTCACAAATGTAAATTTCCCTTATTACCGCTTTAAACGCGTCCACATTTTGGTATGATGTCATCATTATTGTCGTTATCTTGGATGGGATTATTAATTATATCTATACTTTGTATTTCCGCAATCATTTCTTTAGTATGAGATTATTTAGTTTCAACTATTTTGGTCTACTTACCCTAGCTTTTTTGTTGGAGTGTAATTTTATTGCTTTGTGGTGCAAGAAAGGATGCATTTACTATTTCTGCCTCACTGCATTTGAGTTTGAGGTTTTTATGTCCTAATATATGGTCTATTTTTGTATAGGTTCCATGAACTGTTGAGAAGAAAGTGTACTCCTTTCTGTCTCATTTCGTTTCTCCAGAGATCTATCATATCTAGCACTTTTCTAGCATTCTATTTACCTCTTTGACTTCTTTCTTATTTATTTTGTGGTTTTGAGTTTATCTAATTCACAGGTTAGGGTTGAGATCTCCCTGTTTTAGTTTGCTGTGTATTTCTTCTTGCAGCTCTTTAATTTCTCTTTTAAAATTTAGATGCTGCACCACTTAATTGGATATATGTTTAATATTGATACTGCTTCATTATCTATGCTAACCTTTAGCAAGACATAGTGCCCTTCCTTACCACTTTTAATTAGATCAGTTTTGTTTTGCTTGATGCAGAGATCAGGATGGCTACCCTGCTTTTTTTGACTTCACCTGGGCTTAGTAGTTGCTCCAACCTTTTACCGCTTCCTCTGCATGTATCTCCCTCCTTCAGGTGTGTTTTCTGTAAACAACCCATTCCAGATTCCATCCATTCTTCCACTATGGTTCCATTCCTTAATTCTGTATTACCTGCCATCTTGTTAACCCCTGTTTATCTTTTCCTTCTTTCCCCCTACCCCCCCCTTCCCAGTATTAAACTTGTGAGCACCACTTGCTTCTCACACCCCTCCCTTTTTAGTATCCCTTGCCCCCCCACTTCCCCTTAGAATTCCTCCCCCGTCTTACTCATTTCCCTCACAGTTTCCATATTCCCTTCTGCTTAGCTTATTTTCACTTTTACCCTTCTCACTTTTCAATGAGGTTGGAGAAGTTTCAACATAAATTGAATATATCTACAATTTTTCCCTTAAAGCCAGTTCTGATTGGCAGTAGATACCCACTATGTTCATCCCCTCCATTCTTTCTCTCAGATATAATAGGTTTCCTTTGCCTCTTTGTGAGATGCAGTACCCCCACTTTACCCTTTTTCTGGTACAATTTCCTTTCCACCTCTAGTTTACAAGGTATACATGTATTCTTTATACATCTTTACAGCAGAAATACAGTTCCCAAGATTTCTTTTTACCTTTTTGGTTTCTCTTGAGTTCTATATTTGTATATCAAGCTTTTTGTTAAGTTCTGGTTTTCATCAAAATGGTCAAAATTTGCTTGTGCCGTTACTTGACCATCTTCTTCCCTGGAAAAAAGATGCTCATTCTGTCTGGGTAAGTTATTTTTGGTTGCATACCGAGTTCCTTAGCCTTTGGAATATAATATTCAGGCCCCTTCAATCTTTTAATATTAATGCTGCGAGATCCTGGGTGATCCTTGTTGTGGCTCCTCTATATTTGAATTGGGTTTTTCTAGCCGCTTGGAGTATTTTTTCCTTCTTTTGAGGGTTGTGGCATTTGGCCACTATATTTCTTGGTATTTCGATTTTAGGATCCCTTTCAGTAGGTGATCAATGAATTCTTTGAATGTCTACTTTACACTCTGTTTCTATGACTTCTGGGCAGTTCTCTTTGATAATTTCCTGGAAAATAATGTCCAGGCTCTTTTTTTCATCATATTTTTCTGGGAGTCCAATAATTCTCAGATTGTTTCTCCTGGACCTATTTTCCAGGTCTCTTGTTTTCCCAAGAAGGCATTTCATATTTTTCTTCTTTTTTTCATTTTTTTTGGTTTTGCTTGACTGATTCTTCTTGTCTCCTCAAGTCATTCAATTCCATTTGTTCTATTCTGATTTTCAATGAAGTGTTTTTTATACTTTTATCTTTTTTTTCTAATTGTCCAATTGTGTTGTTTTGTTCTATGATTTTTTTTCCATTTACCAATTTTTAGAGCTATTTTCTGTTTCCAGTTCACGAATCCTATTTTTCAAGGATTTGATTGCTTTATCCATTCTGTCTTTAAGTGAGTGCGATGACTTCTCCAGACTCTCTTGCCAAGTCTCCCTCTCCTTTTTCCATTTTTCTTCTAGCTCTCTTGTGAGAGCCTTTTTAATTCTTCTATGAGATTCATCTGTGCTGAGGAACAGATGATCTCCTCTAATAATTCACCTGGAGACAGTCTGTTTTTAGTCTCCTCAGGGTTTAGAGTCCGCTCTCTGTCTGTTTAAAAGCTGTCAGTAGTTAAGGTCCTTTTCAATTTTTTGCTTATTTTGTCAGAGAAGAATCAGAGACAAAATAGCAAAGAAAAAAAGAAAAAAAAACCCAAATGGAATCTGCTTTTTTGGGGGGAGGGGCTGGGTGGTGTTACCGAGCTTCCTCTACAGACTGTGGGGCAGCAGTGAGGAACTTGCAGGACTGTGCTGCACCTGCATTTCGAGACTCTGAGAGAGTGCTGAGATGCTGTGGGGGAGGGGTGGCCAGGTCCTGAGTAACTCCAGGTGTTTGGGCTTGTATTCTTCACCCCTGGGTGATTTTAGCTTATCTGCTGGGCTCCTGACATACAGAGCAAGTATCCAATCCTGTAGCAAAGCTACCCTGCAGAGGGCTGAGATCCACACCCCAGTCCCCTCTGCTGGGCTGCTCGGCTTTGGCTGCACCCCACCCACCTCCCTGCCACTGCCTGCTCTCAGCCTGTGCCTGATCTAAAACCGTCCCCGCCTCAAAGCAAAAAACAGACCTTTCTGTCAATCTCAAGGATGTCTTCTCTTGGTAACTTTTTTGTGGGTTGTTTCGTGCGCATTAATTCAGAACTGTAGGATATATTCTGAGAAAGCAGACTTACAGCTGTGTGCCTCCTCTCCACCATCTTGGCCAGAAGTCTCAAAGATCTTTTCTCATCAGTAATACTTAATAAATGAATGAATATTTGAGTGAATTAAAATGACTACCAAAAATGTACCAAAGATGTTCAATAATTATTCCTGTGGAATCTATTAGTTGACAATTTATTCTGATAAAAGCCTAAGGAAGTTATTTTATTCCTCTTCCCACAATCCAAACATTACTGTATCTAACCTAGATAGATGGTCAAGTTAATGTTTCTCCTATTCTCTTGGGCATAAACCTAAAAATATCACACTTCCTCTCAAATACTCAAATAGTGCTTTCTTGTAGATTAAATGAAATTTGAGCTCCTTAATCCAAAATTCAAGTTTTGTAATCCCTCTGAAAGCCAAAGATCTGATATTTTGAGGGAAAAGCCTAAAAAACACAGTATCCCCCTTTCCACTAATTATTATAGTTATAGATCCTGCCAGAACAAGCTGGTATGATCCTAACTCTTGAATCCATCTCTCCTCTGAAATCAAAATAATCAGTGAAATTCCAAGCAAGGGAGGACATCAGTTTTCCATGTTTTCTAAGTGATCTGTAAATCTTCACCCTCAATCAGCTTTCTAAATGTGGTTTAATCTGTAATCTGTCTCAGTTTGCCTATAGAATTTGTTTAACTAGGTTTGTTTTCCTATGGAATTATTATTTTGTTTAATGATTTGTTCACTTTTATGACACTGAAAGAAGCATGAAATTATGAATTTGTCTTTTATTTTTAACTTTTATAGCCCAAAATGGGCTACAAGATTGCAATATGTTAATGAAGTTTTTATCTGTTACTCTGATGTAATTTTGCCTATGAGGCCGTGTTAAAATCCTAATGTTAATTAGGGTTTATTTTGTGTCTGGGATATGAATCTATGTTTAAGCATAATAAAAGTAGAATTTTAACTCTATAATTTCTGCATTGTGGTAGATCAATTTTAACAGAAGTTACCTACTACATGAACTGAGAAAGGAGTTATTTCTTCCATAACAAATTTGACGACCACAAAGGGACAGGCAGTAAGATTACAAAGACTGAAGAAAAGTTCTTCTGTGCACACTAGCTTATAAAGAGATTTTGAAGGTGAAAACCCAGCCAAATCATAAAGACTATTGTCCAGAGATTATAGAAAGTGAAATAAGTAAGCTTGTCTTCTGTATAAGCCATTTGTACTGGCAAATTTGCCATCAGTCTGCTGAAATTTTGATGGCACATAATCTCTTAACCCATTCAGACATTCTCCTGAACATAAGGTTGTGTTTAAAGCAAGGGCTGGACTGAAAAAAATCTGGGTTTTAACTGACATAACAAGTCATCTCATTCATTTATTATCTCAAATATCTTTTTATAGTATTATTGCTGCCACAAAAAATAAAGCTTTGTATTGACATAAAATTATTTTGAGCAGTTCTATATATTGATTTTAATGAATTGATTTCAGCTAATTTCAAGAAATTGCTTCTAATTTTGTAGAAAAATTTGGTTCCAAAATTATTCTCTTTAGGGTCCCTCAGATTCTGGTTCAAATATGCCTGGTTTAAAAAAACATTGCTCTAAGGCCACACCCCTCTCTAACACTTAAGATTGTATTAGGAGACTCATCTCTGTCACTAGCAATATTTGAGATTGAGAATGTCTGAGTTTTCTTTCAGTTAGCTTTTGTATCTCTTTTCTCATTTGGTTGATTCTACTTTTGAAGGTGTTTTGAAGGTGTTTTCTTCAATGGATTTTTTTTTTACAGCCGATTGTTTTCCTAAGGAGTTATTTTCTTCTTTAGTCATGTTTTTCCCCTTTCTTTTCCAAGCTGTTGACTCTCTCTTGCATATCTCTCATTTTTTTCTTTTCTCATTTTTTCCCTCTACCTCTCTTATTTGCCTTTTAAAGTCTTTTTGATGAGTACTTCAAAGAAGGCTCTTTGGGCTTGAGATCAATCTTCGGGATTTTCTCTATGAACATTTTGTCCTCATCTGAATTGATGTTTTGCTCTTCCCTGTCACCATAGTAGTTTCTACAGTCAAGGTACTTTTATGTTTCTTACACATTTCTTTTCTTTTCTTTTCTTTTCTTTTTTTTTTTTTTTTTTTTTTTTTTTTTGGTATTTCTTCTTTTTTTACTTTTATGGTAGTGCTCTACTCTAGAACAAAGGACAGCAAGAAGCTGTCCCAAGCTTGTAGTACAGCTCTGAGCCTTGGCTTTGAGCATAGGGCCCCCCTTGTGTTTGCAGAGAGTAGCTTTGCTTCTATTTTCAATGAATAGCCTGGTTTCCCAGAGTTTGCTTTCTGAGCTGGGACTGGAGGCTGCTCCACTGATTTGCTCCTCTACTGAGCCAGGACCAAGGGTTTTAGTTACTGATTTGCTGTATTTAAGATTCTCTCACTGAGGGCAGCTAAGTGGTGCAGTGGATAGAGCACCATCCCTGAAGACAGAAGGACCTGAGTTCAAATCAGACCTCAGACCCTTGACACTTCCTAGCTGTGCTGACCCTGAGCAAATCACTTAATTGTAATTGCCTCAGGATAAAAAAGATCCTCCCCTGGCTTTCCCAACAATCGAGCTGAACATTCTTTTCATCCCAGTGAGACTGACTTTTCTTGAAGCTTTTCCGGTCTATCTGGAGCTAGAGAGTGGTTTAATTCCATCACACTGTTCAGAGGCTTGGGTTCAAATGATTTTAGAGGGAAACTGGGAGCCCTCTGAGCAGCTTCCTGGCTTTACTCCACCATCTTGGCTCCTCTGCTGTTCTTTTGTAACCTTAAAGCTCCTTTCTACTCTGTAATTGAAACCTGCAATTAAGGTCTCTGCTCTCTCTCCACCCTGGAACCAAGCATAGCAAGTTTTTCTATTTATCTTCTACTGATGATCTCATCATGAGCTTAAAACAAAAAAGAAACACTTCAAACATGCTTCAATGAATCCAAATCCTTTATTTTCCCTATACATACTATTGGTGCAAATACAATACAACTCTCTTGACTTTTTCACTAATTATCCTTTGTTTTCTACTTGCTTAATTTTTCTCTATCATTTTTCTTCCAGTGGATCTCTATAAATTTAAAAACTTCAGCTTTCTTATTCACATTGATTCATTCCTTCATCTTATCTTAGCGACTTTTCTTATTCTAGCCCAAAACTACACTGAGTCTCTTCTTTGAAAATATATACTTGTTGTGGGTCGTAAGGGCTCAAAGCATATGGACGAGATTTCAACTATTACTATTACTGAGGAGAGCAGATCTTTCCTAAATCTTCCCCAAGTTGTCTTAAATTGGAAAACTGCTTTAAATTGACTTTTAATTATTTCTGACATTCTGAAATTCACTCTGAGGCATTATTTCAAGTTATTGGGGATAGGAGGGAATTTGGGGAGAGACAGATATTTTCCTGCCTTATCCTGTTATCTTCCAAAACAAAACTATCTTTACAGATGATATAGTGGTATACTTAGAGCACCCTAGAGAATTAACTTAAAAATTAGCCTGAAACAATTAACAACTTTAGCAAAGTTGCAAAATATAAAGTACAGAGAAAAAAGAAGGGTTTTAAAAGCTGACAATATGAGGACAAGAATCCTTGAGATCTGTTTTTCTTTGTATGAAAAGTGTTTTGAAATTGTGTTCACAAAGTTCCTGGTTATATTTTGTCAGGAAAGATAGAGGAAAGCAGAAAGCATGGGAAAGAGAATGGGGAGGGAGTATATATAGAAATCACTTCATAACTACAGGCAGAAAGTAGAGAACAAATAGCCTCATAAAAAGGAAGAGTACTGAGTGGGGGTAAAGGAGGCAAGAGTTTGGATTCTCCTTTTATACATTTATTATGGAGGATAGACTCTTATCTGGGCCATTGCGGTATTAGTTTATTGACATATTCACATTATCTCAAAGTTATCAGCAATATTTGTTGTTCTGCTGGTCTTACTACCAATGTCTGGAGCTTATATGAAACTTACAGATCATGATGGTTAGAAGGACAAAAGGGCCTTCAATGATGCCTAACTGGCTTAGCACATATATTCTCAGGATGTGACTTTAGTTAATTTATAATTCAGTTTGCAAGTCATTGTTATGTTCCTTTGATTTATGGGACACTCCTAAGTGACTATTGGTTCCTCTTTGCAAATGTTACTTTTTGCTATTTTTATTTTATACTGTCTACATAGAAACTTATTTATTATACTAACTAAAAGAGTGGTGGATTCTTAGGGGAACCAAAATAAAATATAACTTTAAGACACATACAATAAAACTAACAAAGAATTACTTTATAGAACTTTAAAAAATAATTTTAAAAATTTATCTGTGGGAACACATATAAGAATATCAAGAGAGGTATAAGGGGTGGGAGGAGTAAAGGAAAGCAATCTAAAAGTACCAGTTTTCAAACTACAGAACAAAGTGGCAATCATCCAAACAATCTGGTACTGGCTAAGAAACAGAGTGGTTGATTAGTGGAATAGATTAAGTACACAATATACAATTGTAAATGACCACAGTAATCTAGTGTTTCATAAACCTAAAGTTACAAGCATTGAGAGCAAGAACTCATTATTTAAAATTTTTAAAATACTGGAAAAACTGGAAAGCAATCTGATAAAAACTAGAGAAATATCTTACACCGTATCCTAAGATAAACTCAAAATGAGTACATGATTTACATATACATAGAGACATATATAAGCAAACTAAAGGAACATTGAAAAAAATATCTATTGTATCTATAGATAAGAAAAAAGAATCTTAGGAGAAAATGCAAAATTAAAAAACTAAGACTGTTTTGCACACACACACACACACAAACTAATGCAACCAAAATTAGAAGGAAAATAGGAAGCTGAAGAGGAAATTTCTCTGATACACATTTCATTTTTCAAATATATAGGGAACTGAGACATAGTTATAAAAATAGTCATTCCCAATTGATATTTATGAAAGGATATGAATAGGAAGTTTTCAGAATAAGCAAAACTAGCAATAAATAAATTCTCTAAAGCAATTATAATTGAGTTTATAACTGAGGTTGTTTTAATCAAGTATCAGATTGGCTAATAAAACAATGAATTTAAAAATGACTAATGCAGGAAGTTAATAGAAATATATGTGTACTAATATGTAGTTCATGGAGTTGTGTACTGGTCCAACTATTGTGAAGAACAACTTGATGTTTTTTGTTTTAAAATTTGAATTAGGAAGAAGTTTGGGGACTTTCTAGATTCCTTTTGAACTTCTATTTGCCCAAGATTTTAAAACCATGAAAGCCATGGTAATAACAAATTGGGAAATTCTAAAGTAATAAAGTGCTTTGATGAGAAACTAAGACATTTCACGTCTGAAATAAGGAATTTACAAGTCTGACTTATTAGAAAAAAATTTTACGTGATATATTTTTGTGATTGCTTATGAAAATTATAAAAATTTTAATTAATTGAAAACTCTAATAAAAAAATGAATGACAGATCAGACAAGAAACACATTTAAAAACAAAGACATACATAAAACTGAGGGGATGGGGAAAGAATTTATTATACATTAAATGAATCCCCCCAAAGAGTAAGAGTTTCAATCATACCATATGACAAAAAAAAATCATAATTAAGAAATAAAAAGGAATAAACAAGGAAACTATGTTATACTGAAAGGAACCATAATCAATAAATCCATATCAGTAATAAATTTATGTACTCCAAAAGCCTTAGTATCAAAATGTTATAAAGATAACTATCAATCAAGAAACATTTTTAAAGCACTTTATTGAGTTCATGTACTGAAGACACCAAACAAAATATAGTTACTGCCCACAAAGATCTTAAAATCAAATGGGGGGACAACATACAAATAAATTTATACAAAGTTATCTATATACAAAATGAAGAGAAAGGATCAACTAAAGGTTTTTCCAGAATTTGGAAGACATGGGCATCATTGTAGGCATTGGAAAATGAGCACATAGATGATAGAAACAAAAATAAGTGAAAGAGTATGAGACAGGGGACAATCAGTTAAAAGAAATAGTTGAAATGGAAACTCTATCCAAGAGAACTTAATATTTTTCCAGTTATTAATTCTGACTTTATTTGTGTGGAAAGTTTTTTGTAATTTTGCTCATATAGTTCCTGACTTTCCTTTGGTAGATAGATTCCCAAATATTTTATGCTATTGACAGTTATTTTGAATGGAATTTCTCTTTGTATCTCTTACTGTTGGATTTTGTTGGTGATGTATAAAAATGCTGAGGATTTATGGGGATTTATTTTGTATCCTGCAACTTTGCAGTTATGTTTTTATGTTATACAGTTATGTTTTAAGTTATGAATTATTTCTAATAGCTTTTTAGTAGAATCTCTGGGGTTCTCTAAGTATACTATCATATCATCTGCAAGAAGTGATAGTTTGGTTTCCTCTTTACCTACTCTAATTCCTTTAATCTCTTTCTCGACTCTTATTGCCAAGGCTAGAGTTTTTAATACAATATTGAATAATAATGGTCATAGTGGGCAACCTTGTTTCACTCCTGATCTCTTACTGGGAAAGGTTCCAGTTTTTCCCCATTGCCTATGATGCTTACTGTTGGTTCTAATTAGATGCTCCTGACTATTTGAAGGAAAAGTCCATTTATTCCTATCCTCTCAAGAGTTTTTATTAGGAATGGATGTTGAATTTTATTAAATGCTTTTTCTGCCTCTATTGATATGATCATATGGTTTTTGTTAATTTGGTTATTGATAGAGTCAATTATGCTAATAGTTTTCCTGATATTGAACCAGCCCTGAATTCCTGGTATAAAACCTACTTGGTCATAATGTCTTATGCTGGGGATGATTTTCTGTAATCTTTTTGCCAATATTTTATTTAAGATTTTAGTATCAATATTCATTAGGGAGATCGGTCTATAATTTTCTTTCTCTGTTTTCAACCTACCTGGTTTAGGTATCAGTACCGTGTCTACCATGTCTGTATCATAAAAGGAATTTGGTAGGACTCCTTCAATCCCTATTTTTTCAAATAGTTTATATAGCAATAGACTTAATTGTTTTTTAAATATTTGGTAGAATTCACATGCAAATCCATCTGGTGCTGGGGATTTTTTCTTAGGGAGTTGGCTAATTGCTTGTTCTATTTCTTTTTATAAAAGGGACTGTTTAGTCTATTTACTTCTCCCTCTGTTAATCTGGGCAAGCTATATTTTTTAAGGTATTCTTCCATTTCATTTAAGTTGTCAAATTTATTGGCATAAAGTTGGGCAAAGTAATTCCTAATTATTGCTCTAATTTCCTCTTCATTAGTGGTGAGTTCTCCCTTTTCATTTTTAAAACTAACAATTTGATTTTCCTCTTTCCTTTTTTTAATCAGATTTACTAAGGGTTTGTCTATTTTGTTAGTTTTTTCATAGAACCCACTCTTAGTTTTATTAATTAATTCAATAGTTTTGTTTTTATTTTCAGTTTTATTGATCTCCTCTTTTATTTTTGGAATTTCAATTTTAGTATTTGACTGGGGATTTTTAATTTGTCCCTTTTCTAGCATTTTTAGTTGCAAGCCCAATTCACTGACCTTCTCTTTCTCTATTTTATGCAAGTAGACCTCTAGAGATATGAAATTTCCCCTTATTACTGCTTTGGCAGCATCCCACACATTTTGGTATGTCATCTCATTGTTCTCATTCTCTTGGGTGAAGTTATTAATTATGTCTATGATTGACTGTTTCACCCAGTCATTGTTTAGTATGAGATTATTTAGTTTCCAATTATTTTTTGGTCTATTTTCCCCTGGCTTTTTGTTGAATATAATTTTCATTGCATCGTGGTCTGAAAAGGATGCATTCACTATTTCTGCCTTACTGCATTTGAGTTTGAGGTTTTTATGTCCTAATATATGGTCAATTTTTATATAGGTTCCATGAATTGCTGAGAAGAAAGTATACTCCTTTCTGTCTCCATTTAGTTTTCTCTAAAAATCTATCATACCTAACTTTTCTAGTATTCTGTTTACCTCTTTGACTTCTTTCTTATTTTGTGATTTGATTTATCTAATTCTGAGAGTGCAAGGTTGAGATTTCCCACTATTATAGTTTTGCTCTCTATTTCTTCTTGCAGCTCTCTTAATTTCTGTTTTAAGAATTTAGATACTACACCACTGGTGCATATATGTTTAATATTGATATTGCTTCATTATCTATGCTACCCTTTAGCAAGATATAGTGCCCTTCTTTATCTCTTTAAATTAGATCAATTTTTGGTTTTATTTGATCTGAAATGAGAATGGCTACCCCTGTTTTTTTACTTCACCTGAAGCATAGTAGATTCTCCTCCAACTTTTTACCTTTACTCTGTATGTAGCACCCTGTTTCAAGTGTGTTTCCTGTAAGCAACATCTTGTAGGATTCTGACTTTTAATCCATTCTGCTAACTGCTTCCTCTTTTTGGGGGAGTTTACCCCATTTACATTTATGGTTAAAATTACTAATTCTGTATTACTTGCCATCTTGTTAACCCCTGCTTATCCTTTTTCTCCTTTCCCCCTTAACCTCCCTCCCCAGTATTAAACTTGTGAGCACCACTTGCTTCTCACAGCCCTCCCTTTTAATATCCCTTGCCCCTGCCTTAAAGTTCCAAGATGTAGTGCCCTTCCTTATCGCTTTTAATTAGATCAATTTTTATTTTTTCTTGATCTGAGATCAGGATGGCTACCCCTGCTTTGTTGACTTCACCTGAAGCATAGTAGATTTTGTTCCAACCTTTTACTTTTACTCTGCATGTATCTCCCTGCTTCAGGTGTGTTTCCTGTAAACAACATATTGTAGGATTCTGGCTTTTAATCCATTCTGCTAATCACTTCCTCTTTATGGGGGAGTTTACCCCGTTCACATTTATGGTTAAAATTACCAATTCTGTATTACTTGCCATCTTGTTAACCCCTATTTATGCTTTTCTCACTTCCTCCCCTCTTGCCTCCTCCCAGTATTAAAGTTGTGAGCACCATTTGCTTCTCATAGCCCTCCCTTTTTAACATCCCTTCCCCCACTTTAGAGTTCCTCCCCCTATCTTACTCCTTTTCCTCACAAATTCTGTATTCCCTTCCACTTGGCTTTTTCCTTCCCTTTTCACTTTTCCCTTCCCACTTTTCAATGAGGTGGGAGAAGTTTCACCATAAATCGAATATGTCTAAAGTTTTTCTCTTTAAGCCAATTCTGGTGGCAGTAAGATACACACTATATTCATCCCCCTCCATTCTTTCTCTCAGATATAAAGGTTTCCTTTGCCTTTTTGTGAGATGTAGTACCCCCACTTTACCCTTTTCCGGGTACAATTTCCTTTCCACCTCTAGTGTCTAGCACAAGGTATACATGTATTCTTTATACATCTTTATAGCAGAAATATAGTTCCCAAGATATTTTTTTACCTTTTTAGGTTTCTCTTCAGTTCTATATTTGTAGATCAAACTTTTTGTTAAGTTCTGGTTTTTTCATCAAAAATAGGTGAAATTCGCTTATTTCATTGAATGTCCATCTTCTTCCCTGGAAAAAGATGCTCATTTTGGCTGAGTAAGTTATTTTTGGTTGCATATCAAGTTCCTTAGCCTTTTGGAATATCATATTCCAGGCCCTTTGATCCTTTAATCTGGATGCTGCTAGATACTGGGTAATCTTTATTGTGGCTCCTCTATATTTGAATTGATTTTTTTCTAGCTGCTTGCAGTATTTTTTCTTTCTTTTGAGAAGTTCTGGCATTTGGCCACCCTATTTCTTGGTGTTTTGATTTTAGGATCCCTTTCAGTAGGTGATCCATGAATTCTTTCAATGTCTATTTTGCCCTCTGTTTCTATGACTTCTGGGCAGTTCTCTTTGATAATTTCCTGGAAAATAGTGTGCAGGCTCTTTTTTTCATAATATTTTTTCTGGGAGTCCAATTATTCTCAGATTGTCTCTCCTAGATCTATTTTTCAGGTCTGTTGTTTTCCCAAGAAGGTATTGGACATTTTTTCCATTGTTTCATTTTTTTTTTTTTGGTTTTGCTTGACTGATTCTTGTTGTCTCCTCGAGTCATTCAATTCCATTTGTTCAATTCTGATTTTCAATTAAGTATTTTCTTCACTCACTTTTTTATATCTTTTTCTAATTGTCCAATTGCAGTTTTAAGTGTGTTGTTTTGTTCTATGGAATTTTTTTCCATTTTGTTAATTTTATTTTTTAGAGAGCTATTTTCTTTTTCCACTTCACTAATTCTATTTTTCAAGGATTTGATTTCTTTATCCACTCTGTCTTTAAATGAGTGAGATGACTTCTCCAGACTCTCTTGCCAAGCCTCCCTTTCCTTTTCCCAATTTTCTTCTAGCTCTCTTGTAAGAGCCTTTTTAATTTCTTCTATGAGATTCCTCTGTGCTGAGGACCAGATGATATCCTCCTTTGGTGATTCACCTGGAGACAATCTGTTTTTAGTCTCTTCAGGGTTTAAAGTCTGCTCTTTATCCATATAGAAGCTATCAATGCTTAAGGTCCATTTAAATTTTTTGCTCATTTTGTTAGGGAAGAATCAAAGAAGACAAACTAGCAAAAAAAAAAAAATTGACTCTGTTTTTTTGTTTTATTTTGTTTTGATTTGGGGGCTGGGTGGTGTTACCAAATTTCCTCTACAGACTGCAGGGGCAGCAGTGAGGCACTAGCAGGACAGCAATGGCTGTGCTGCACTTGTGCTCTGAAACTCTGAGAGCGTGCTGAGACACTGTTGGGGGGTCGCCAGGTTCTGAGAGACCCTAGCTGTTTGTGGTTGTATTCTTCATCCCCTGTGTTTTTAGCTTCTCTGCTTGTCTACTGGCTTGCTGCCAGGGCAAAGTATCCAATACTGTAGTAAAGCTCTCCCCGCAGAGATGGCTGAAATCATATCCCACCGCACTCTGGTCTGCTCAGTGTGAGCTGCCTGCCGTGCTCTCACTGCTGTGCCCCTGCCTGCCCTCAGCCTGCGCTGGATCTAAAACCATCCCCACCCTCGAGAAAAAACAGATCTTTCCTGGCAAATTTCAAAGATGTCTTCTCTTGGTAATTATTTGGGCTTTTTTTTTCAGTCAAGCATTAATTCCGAGGCTTGTCATGAAATGAATTCTGAGAGAAAACACGGAGCTTACGTAGATGTGTGTGTCCTCTCCACCATCTTGGCCGGAAGTCTCAGGAAATTATCAAGAAAAACTTCTGTATTCAAGAACCAGAGAGTAAAATAGAAATTGAAAGAATCCACCAATCACCTCCTGAAAGAGATCCCAAGATAAAAATTCCCAGGAACATCATAGCCAAACTCTGGAACTCCCAGGTCAAAGAGAAAATATTACAAGCATCTAGAAACAATTCAAATGCAATCAGGATAATACTGAATTTCACATCTTCTATATTAAAGAATCAGTGTATGGAATATGATATTCTGAAAAGCAATGGAGATGGGCCTCAATTCTCAAATGTATAGATAACTGAGTTAAATTTGTTTTTGCAAAAATAACCACCATTTCCCAATTGATAAATGATTAAAAGATATGAACTGTGCCCAAAGGACTATAAAACCATACATATCCTTTTTCTTAGCAATCTCACTACTAGGCATGAGTCACAAAGGAGATTTTTTAAAAAGAAAAAGACCTGTAAGTACAAAAAAAATTCCCCTCTTCTCAGGGCAAAGAATTGGAAATTGAGGATATGTCCATAAATTGGGGACTGGTTGAATAAAGTGTAGTATGTGATTAGTAGATTGTTCTATGGTAAATGATGAGCAGAATGCTTTCAGAAAAACCTGGAAAGTCCTCCATGAACTCAAGTAAAGTAAATTGTACTGTGTACAAAGTTATAGTAATGTGTGATGATCAACTGTGAATGACTTTGTTATTCTCAGCAATACAATGAAACAAGACTACTCTGAAAGACTTGTGATGAAAAATGCTATTAATACCCAGAGAAAGAACTGCTTTTGTCTGAATACAGATCAAAACATACCTTTTTCCTTTATTCTTCTTAAAGGTTTTTTTTGGGGGGGAGAGTAGGGAGAGGGAAATCTTTGTACTTTTTCACCACATAACTTTTATGGAAATGTTTTGCATAATTTCACATGTGCCTTCTTAAAAATGAGGGTTGAGAGGAAGGGAGATACTCTTGAACTTAAAGCTGTAAAAAACAAATTAAAAATCATCTTACATGAAACTGGGAAAATAAAAATATTAAACACAAAAAGGAAAAGATTAACAAAATTAATAAACCCCACAATTATTCTCATTAAATTTCCTTTACTAGTTCATTTCCTACTGTTCACAAACATTCTCATATCTCGCCAAAGAATCCTCACTTGGTCTGCTTTCATAAAAAAAGATCTTGATCTCACATTTTTGCTATCATTCTCTTTTCTGTCCTTTATAACTAAACTCAAAAAAGCCATCTACAATAGGTGCCTCAACTTTTTCTACTGTCTTTCTCTTAACAATCTTTTTTTATTCTCACCTTTTACAATCTGACTTTGATATCATCCACCAGAATCACTCTTTCCAAAGTTACTCATAATCTCTTAGTTGCCAAGTTCAGTTTTTTTTGTCATTCTCCTTGCATTCTCCTTGACCTCTATATATCCTTTGACAATGTTGATATCTCTCTCTTCCTTAAAAACTCTTTCCTCTCTAGGTTTTTGGAATACCTCTCCTTGCTAGTTTTCCTCCTACCTAACTGACCAATCCTTCTCTACTTTTTTTTCACTAGATGCTTCTCTAGTCTACATTTTCTAACTATAGGTAATTCTCAGGGTTTTTCCCTGAGCTTCTTCTCTTCTCTTTCTATGATACTTCACTTGGTGAACATATCAGTTCCTTTGGATTTAATTAGCATCTCTATATTTATGATTTTCAAATTTGCCTTTCCTGCCCCAACCTCATATCTTCAACTACCTTTTAGACATTTTTTACTGGATGTTCAATAGATATCTTAAACTCAGTATATACAAAACTGAATTTCCCCTAAATCCTCCCCATTCCTCTATATTTGTTATTATTGTAGGGAATATATCCTCTTTCCAATTCCTCAGGTTCACAGCCTTGTAGTCAGTATCTCTCAGTTCCTATCTTCATACTATTGCCAAGACCCATTAGTTTCACCTCTCCAATAAAATTCTTTTTTCCTCTGATATTGCTACTATTCTAGTACAGACCCTCATCATTTTACACCTAGACTATTGCTATAGCCTGCTGGTAGGTTGCGTTTCAAGTCTCTTCTCATCCTAATCCATTTGGCCTTTATTTGACCACTAAAGTAATTTTCCCCCACATAAGCTCCACTAACATTATTTTTGGAAGCAAATAAAAATTCTCTCTTTTAGCATTCAAGACCTTTCATAATTTAGCCATTTCCTACCCTTCCTAATTTTTTTTTACTCTCTATTTTTTGATATGCCTTTTTTGATCCAGTGACATTGGCCTCCTGGCCATTGCAAAACAAATCACTCTGCTACTATCAGCTCCAGACATTCTCTCTATTGTCTTCTATGGATGAAATGCTCTCCTTCTGCCCTGATTACTGAAATCTCTTGCTTCCTTTAAGTCCAAGCTATAATTCAACCTTCTTATTGAAACAGACCAATTCTAAGCATTCATGATGAAAAGATCAGAGTTGTATAGAAACTTAAAATTTAAACACAGAAATGAAGAGAAACCTAAAAAGCAAATAGAAATAAACAATAATAAAATAGTTAAACAAGGATAAAGTATTATAGTAAAATAAGATATATGTATCCCCTTGAATCCTATCTTCATCAAGAATCATTAAGAGAGTCTAATTAGATATGGCTAGTAGTGTTATTCTGTTATGTCTAATGACCTTAACAATGTAAAGAAAAACACTAGAGGATAGAAAGAAAGACTCCTAAAAATTATCTTACATCTTTACCAACAAGAAAGTAGCGTTTGGGAGAGCAACTGACACTGGAACTTCACCGTTATCTGAGCTGGTCAAAAAAGAAAAGAATACACAACACACACACAGAGTTGGTACAGAAAGACATTTCACTCAAGTATTTCTGCATTGAGTGAAATGTCTTTCTGCACCAATTAGAGAGGAATCAGAGAGACAATAGATTAAAGAAGAAATTCGTCCTGAGCAGAACAAACTCTAAGGATGGGCAAAATTTTTGAAATGGGAATGGGAATCTGAAGTAGGATGCATAAATTGGTCAATGAATGCATGTGTTATGGTAGATTAATGTGTTGGAATACTATTATGATATAAAAAATGATGAAGAGGTTCTCAGAGAAACCTGGGAAGATTTATATGAACTGATACAGAGTGATGTGAACAGAGCTAGGGGGAAAATTGTCAAATGACATCAATATGGCAAACTATTTTGACAGACTTAGGAATTCTGATCAGCAGAGTGATCAACTGTAACTCCAGAAAACTCTTGATAAAACATGATACTCACCTCTTGATATAGAGGTAAGGAACTCAGTAAAAGGTGAGACAATTTACTTTTGGATATGACTAATATGGAAACTGTTTACTTGATACTA
Source organism: Sarcophilus harrisii (assembly GCF_902635505.1). NCBI lineage: Eukaryota > Metazoa > Chordata > Mammalia > Dasyuromorphia > Dasyuridae > Sarcophilus > Sarcophilus harrisii. The sequence goes on along the minus strand of NC_045427.1, from coordinate 334,129,776 downwards.
CATGTTTATAGGATAGGTTTTGTTTTTCTTATGTATCTAGTGAGAAGGTGGGATTAGAAGGAAGATTTTCATTGATCAAAACAAATAAAATATTTTAAATAAATAAAGTGGGAGGCTCAGGATGATCTTTTTCCTTTCATACCACAGAAAGACTCAGGACTTGTGACTTATGGATTTGTCATGGAACTGTCATACATTTAGAGTGTAGAAGTGTATATCATTAATAAACTCTACAGCAAATGCATGACCAGGACTGAGATTTGGCCAAGCATGTTATCACAAGAGATAAGAGAGAGAAATTAGATTTCACTCTTAGTCTCCTGAGAACACCAAGATAGAATCCCATGTAATGATTAATTCCATGTTCAAACCAAATAAATATGAGACATTTCTCTCTCCTTGTGTTTCTCTCCACATTATAGATCAGTAGTATCAGAGCTCAAAGGCAGTTTAGACTGCACAAAAGTACAGGATACACGATTAAATAAACAAGAAATCAGACTTCCCCCTTGTGCAAGTAACAGAATGGGAATTTTCCCTTCCCACAAAGACAATGGGATCCCGAAGAGCAACATAATTTAGGCACACCCACTTTGCTTATTAGAGAAAGGGCTTAACACTTTGCTTATTAGAGAAAGGGCTTAATCACCATCTATGAGATGGTGAGATTATGAGCCACAACTGTCTGATTGTTTGAGAACCTGAGGATTCTTCAAAGTGATGTAACACTGTGTAACTACAGAATACACAGTATCAATTCCTGTTACAAAAACTCAAACAGCAAATGAAAGGAAAATGTCTATTATAATAATATAAGATTTTTGTTAGGATATGCTATGCCTCCATAAATAAGCAAAACTTGGGAATTTAAAAGCAGAATATTTAATACTATTTTTGCAATATTACATCATTCAGACTCTATCAAAAGAGCTTCACATTTCCTTACAGGACTTGTCAGAAGCCTACTATGTATAAGTAGCTTTTCATAATTTTCCCCATAAGCAATCAATTAATAAACATTTATTAATGATTAAATCAATCAAGCATTCATTAAGTGCTTAGTAGGTAATAGGAACTTTGCTAAGAACTGGAGATATGAAAAGAGGCAAAAGATAGTATCAGCCTTCAAGAAGCTCATAATTAAAAAGAACAGGCAAACAAATATATGCAAACAAGCTGTATACAAGATAAACAGGAAATGATAGAGAAAAGGCAGTAGAACTAAGAGAGAAAGACTTCCTATAGAAGTTGAGATTTTAGTTGTGACAAAGAAAGTCAGGGACATCAGTAGTTAAAGTGAAGGAGGAAAAGCATTCTAGGCATGGGGAACAAGCAAAGGGAATTCCCAAGTGTCTTGTTCATGCAACAGTCAGGAGAGTAGTGTCATGATATTGAAAGAACAATTCAGAAAGCAAGGTATAGCAAGACAGGAAAGGGAGGAGGGGGCTAGGGATTTTTAATGCCAAACAGAGCATTTTATATTTGCTCCTGAAGACAATAAGCAGCCATTGGAGTTTTTGAGTAGGAGGTTGACATAATCAAACCTGCACTTTAGGAAAATCACTTTAGTAGTTAAATGGAGGATGGTTTGGAGTGAGGAGAGGCTTGAGATAGGCAGGCCCACTAATAGAATATTGCAAGAAATACAAGCATGAGGTTATGAGAACTTGTACCAAAGTGGTAGTACTATCAGAGGAGAGAAGGGGTTATATTAAAAAGGTGATATCAACAGGTCTTGATGACAGCATGAATATTAGAGCAAGAAATGGTGAGATTGTGAGTCTAAAGGATGGAAGATATTATTTAAGGTTTCAACTTCCCTAATACACATCTGGTACAAGAAAAATTCTTGACTCTAAAACAAGGAGAGAAATATATAGGACTACTGCCTTCAAAAATCTACCCCAATAGACCTTGCTCTGAAATGGATGCAGGTAATTAAGATTATGTTTGCAAAATGAGTTTTCCAGGAAGAAAATTATATAATTCTGACTCAGGAGTGAGTACTAACCCTAAATTTTATTCTCTCTGAGCCAGGATGGACTGTACTTAGTCTAGGGATGATTCTAGTATCTGTTTCATTATGAATATATTATCTACATATAGAATATCTACAGTAGAAACACTAAATACAAATTTTCCCTAAACTATTCCATGGAGCCAGGATAATCCCTGTGGAAGGCTCAGAGCCCAGATATCTAGAAAGTTATATTGTGCCCACTATGCTCCTCTTGCTCAAATGAAGAAACTTGTAGGAAATATCTTTCAAAATTGCTTTCAAACTCATTTATTCAAAGAATGGTGACAAACAAGAGGAAGCAATATAACGTGATCTGGATCTGGGAGTTGGATGTTCTGTAAAATATGTCTTTGTGACAAGATTTCTTGATCTTTTTTGTGTATATGCCATGTACTTCTTTGGCAATCTGGTGAAGATTATGAACCTCTTATCAGAAGAGTATATTTATTAAAATATATAAGGAAAGGAAGTAAAATTATTGAAATGTTTTTAAAAACAAGTTCAAGACCTCCTCAAGGTTATGAAGCTGATGTGAGGCTGGGGTGAGGCTGGGGTTTCTTAGAAGTTGGGAGATCAGCTTATCTCCTGATTTCCAGGGACTTCCTTTTTTTTCATAATTATAACTTTTTATTGACAGAACCCATGCCTGGGTAATTTTTTACAATATTATCCCTTGCACTCACTTCTGTTCCGACTTTTCCCCTCCCTCCCTACACACCCTCTCCCAGATGGCAAGCAGTCTTATACATGTTAAATATGGCACAGTATATCCTAGATACAATATATGTGTGCAGAACTGAACAGTTCTCTTGTTGCACAGGAAGAATTGGATTCAGAAGGTAAAAATAACCTGGGAAGAAAAACAAAAATGCAAACAGTACATTCATTTCCCAATGTTCTTTCTTTGGGTGTAGCTGCTTCTGTCCATCATTGATCAATTCAAACTGAGTTAGATCTTCTCTTTGTCAAAGAAATCCACTTCCATCAGAATACATCCTCATACAGTATCGTTGTTGAAGTATATCTTCTGGTTCTGCTCATTTCACTTAGCACAAGGACTTCCTTTTAATATACTCCATTTCCAGTTTTGAATTGATGAGATTTGGTCAATATTTTTTTTCTCCAGAATAAAGAGTACAGAAAAAAATGAAAAAAGTAGATTTCTGTTTCAAGGGCGAATCTGGCTGTGGACCAATGCTCTTTTCACACCAGGGGTCAGGCTAGATTAACAAAGACTAAGGGTTTTTTATGATCTGTTCTGAATCACTGTGGTTACCAGTAACTGGGATTTCCACAGAGACAAATTCTGAATCTAAAACTTTCTCTAAAATGCAGAGTTGAACTGAAAGCCTAATGCTCTTCCCATCTCCACCTGAGAATAATTGAATATAATTGTTCTAGCCATTTCAGTTGCCAATGTTCATTCTACCATTTCTATGATTAACAGTGAGAGAAGCAAAATGTAATATGATGGGAGTAGGAACAGAAATCTTGAGTCATTAAGGCTCAAAAAAAAAGAAAATGACTTAGAAAATATCCTTCTAGATACTTTTTTAATGACAGACACTAAACTATATTCAGTCCTGGGACTTAATGAAACCAATTAGAGAAATTATCCCTGGGGTAAAATGTCCAAGAAAAAAAGGGAAATCTCCAGCTCTAATTCTGAGGTGATTTGTGGACTTCTTCAAGCCATTTAACCCCCATTGGCCTTAATCTTCTCATCTATAAAATAAAAGATTTGAACTAAATGGTCTCTTAAAATCATTTTCACCTTTAAGTCTATGATCCTATGATCTTTGGTTCCATTTTAGCTCAGTTTCAAGATCTGTGAGGTGATTTTGGTTTAGTCTGTGTCACTGTGGTTATGGTAATTACCACAGTGACAAACACTAATTCTAAAAGTTTCTCTTGTGGCAAAAGTCATAAAACCACAATTACCTCCACTGGAATTTGGAGGGCTTGTCTGAGGAGTAATGTACTCCAATCTGAAGACTAGCAGAAGACTGTTGGAAATTATTTTTCTATTCTCTTCTATCCCTAATATTCACCAAATCATTTATCTGAATAGATGTATAGGAAATGAAAAGGGACACGAGGGGATTGGGACTAAATAAACTTTCCAACTAACTAAACTCCTGGATTTCTTTCCCCTAGCATAACCTTTCTCATAGCTCTGCAAGGTAATGGGACCAATGACTGTTCCACAATCTGAATGAAGTTTCAATCAAGAAGCCTAAATCCAAGGCGCTGACTGGCTCCTTTCACCTTGAAGTCCAGATCCAAAAGGTCACTTTGGCCTGATTGGTTTCATTAGTGTTACAATGGGGATTACCAGTAAAAAAAAAAGTCAGTCCTAAAATTTTCCTAGTGATAGTTAAGTCTACAAATATACAAATAGAATTTGTTTTAGCAACATGCTCTAGAGAAGGTCAAGGGTTTCAGAAGTCTAAGCTGAACAGCCAGACACCTTAACCTCCTCAACCTGAGACTTTACAAAGGACTATTGGAGATGTCTTTTGAGGCTTTACAAATCTTTTAGCCATTCCTTGTCACCTAACTATGTCTCTGAGGGCTATGAACCCTGCAGAGACACTCCTCTGCAGCTTGAAAACTGAGATTATATCCCTAGAAAGCATTATAATAACAGACTTTATACACACACACATACATACATGCAAACACATACATGCTCATATATATAAATGCATACATATGCATATATATATGCATACATAAACAAACCTTCTATTTATATTTATATCTATATAATAAATGCTGAAAGAGTCAGGAAGTATTTATACTAATGCCCACTTCAAATAGTGCCTAAATCTTCACCTATTTTAGGCCTCCCTCCACCAAAAGTATATGTATATATGTGTGTGTAAATATATACTTAAAATATATGTATATATATATATATATATATATATATATGTGTGTGTGTGTGTGTGTGTGTGTATACATACATATCATGAATTCAATTCAGGAATTGGGAAGCTCCTCTTGGGAAAAAATTGAGCCATGACTCTTGTCTCCCACACTTCCTGGATTACATATTATGCCTAGTAGCCCAGATTCTCATTTGCATTGGGCATTGGGCTGGCACTGAGTCTCAATTCGAGACTCAGTGTCTCGAATTGACTGAGACAGTAGTATAACTACAACAGAAATAAATCTGTAACCATGGAAAACCCAATGAGTTGTCTACTAAAGCAAGAATAAGAGAATAGACTAAAATTAAATTAAAGAGTATTTAGGTAAACTAAAAGCATGAACTTCTCTTGTTTCCTTTCTGTTCTTTTCTTTTTGCAGCTAATCAATCCTACAATTACTTCTTTCCTATCCTCTTCTCTTTTTTCCTCTTCTCTTCTGTTATCCTCTTTCTCCCCCCCATTCTAAGTCTCTAAGTTAAAATGCTTTTCTGTATATAAAAATTTGTTCATTCAGGCATGAAGTCTGATCAGGCAAACAGAATGTGAAAGGAGAAATATTTCACATTTATCTCATATATACACTCACATTTAGGTAAGGGTACACATGAGTATACATAACAGACATAAACATAAGCACACAAACTGCCAGATGGTACAGTGCCTGAAGTCAGTAAGATTTATCTTCTTGAGTTCAAATCTGGCCTCAGGTACTTACTAGCCATGTGATCCTGAGCAAGTCATTTAACCCTATTTGCTTCAGTTTCCTCATCTATAAAATGAGTTGGGGAAGGAAATGGCAAACCATTCAAGTAGTTTTGCCAAGAAAACGCCAAATGGGATCAGATATAACTGAAAAATAACTGAACAAAATGCAAGCCATAAAAATAATGGACGTCTTCATTTCAATTAGAATGACTTTCCTTCTACAATAAATAAAATATTGTGACCTTCCAAGGGTTGGGCTAGTGGTAGGTACTATGGTCAAATCTATAAAAGTCTTAAGCAGTAGCAGTCTAGTTTCTGTCTCCAATATTCTGCAGAAGTAATCACCCAAGTATTATTTCACTGAACCTATAACATAACATAACATAACATAACATAACATAACATAAGAGCCATTATTAAATATTGGCTATTCACTTTCTTTTCTTCAAGAAAAGAAGGTCCTCTATTTAACAATCCCTTACAAGTCCAACAGTACTTCTTCCCTTTTTGTAACAGTGTTTGCAGACTGTACCCCCACTAAGAGCAAAGAGATGGGAATTTACCTTTCCAGACTTTGGCCTTCAGTATCCGTGTCTCCATGGTCCTTCAGTAGTTCTGTATACTCTAGGAAAACATGTGTCAACCTGAACGAGAAGAATTATCTATTAGAAACCTTAAAAATTCTAATGACTTGGGCAGGAAATGTTTATTACCCATTAGACCCTCTTTTCCTTGCTCAAAGGAAACAGATATGCAGAAAGGCTTCAGATTAGAGGAAGGTTTCCACAAATCACTTTTCAAAATGTTGAGTCCTCCTTCCTTTCCCTTCTTCCTGTTTTAAACCAAATCTGTCATCAAAAGCTGTTTTCACAATTTGTGAAAAAGAAGCTGTATGAGACATGAAATTCAGAACCATAAAGCTCAAACTAACTACCTATTTATTTATTAACTAACAACCACCTGTCAGGAACAATACTCAACTTCTTAAAAAAAAATAGAAGTTTTATTTTCCTTTTTTTCCATACATGATCTCAGACCATGTGGATTTCAAATTTTCTGTCACATTGTCTCCATAAACCAAAAAATCAAATAGAATCACAAAATCTCAGAGATAAGGAAGACCTAAGAAATAACAGTTGTAAAGAAGGTCAGGGCCCAGAGTTTAGTGCAGCTAAAGACCTAAACCTTTTCCTCTACAACTATTGCCTAATAAATTTGGGCACTGAAGTGAAAGAAACTGGAAATCATGGGAACTTATGCCTAAAGCTGGAATGTACCTCAGAAGCCATTTGATACAGCTCTTTGGTTTTGTAAAAATCATAGAAATTAAGTGACCTGAATAAGTTCACAGATCAACTTAAGATTACAGTTGGGTCCCTTTTTTTCTCGGACATTTGTTTCAGGGACAGGATCTCCAACTGTCTCCATTAACTCCCAGGACTGAAAGTGGATTTTAAGATTTCTTTCAACTCTAATTTTATGGTCTTATTATAGAAAAAATACTCAGACCTCACTCTCCAAGAGACAGCTACAAGATATATCTTCTCCTTATGTATTCTAATTATGAGATGGTTGTAGATATCTCTTTATCTACCATTGGCTAGAGTCTTGACTGGTTGTGCTTTCCTTATTTTTAGGAAGAACAGTAGTTCCATTTAACCATTTAATACAGGACAAATTTTACAAAGGAATATTTACTTCAAAGATACAGGAAGAATAAAAATATAAATACCTCAGAGGTATAATTCCCCTTATACCAGTTTAGTCTTAGGGATGGAGAAATTAGGCTTATAATTTATCTCAGTTCCTATATAACATAAGTCTTAACAAGTTCATGTGCCAAAGTGTCATGACTGGTTAGATAACCTGTGTTTCAGCTATTGATTAAGCTGATTAAGGTTATGTTGCAAATATTAATCCTAGAGTGACTAAAAGTCAAGGAATTTATGAATCTTTTGAATTCAATAGTAACCATAATTCCTTTTACAGGAATTATGTAACAGGAAAAAAGAAAATCAAGGGTAAGGACCCAGGCTCATTTTTAGGAAAGTAGGGTAGTACAAAAGTCCTTATACCCTTTATACCTAAAGTATGATTCTCTCGTGAATGAAGGAATCATCTCCAGACTCAAGAACAGAAAAAAGAAAGATGGAACTGACTCAAGAATTTACAAAGATTCCAGAGATTCAGGTTACACATCCAATAAAGAAATGCTCCTCCCTGATTTATGAAAGACTAATCACAATCAAGTATAGAATATTTACACATATTCCAATCATCACTATCCACCTAGAAGAGTTCTACACATGGGAGATGCCATCTTTAGCAAACTGATGAGTTCTATACATACACTAGAACTTCATTGCACTATGAAGAATAAAAAGAAAGTTGAATAGAGGTTATCGATTAATCAAAAAACCATTTAACTACTTACTGTATGGTGGATACCTTAAATGTTGGGAAAACACATACAAAAAAGGCAAAAACATTATCTCTGCCCTCAAGAACCTTATATTCTACTGAAAGACACAGTAGACAGAAAATAAATCAAGAGAATCACACCTTACAAAGTAGGGCTGACCACTATTATTCAATATTGTATTAGAAATGTTAGCTTTAGCAATAAGAAAAGAAAAATAAAAAGAAATTGAGATAGGCAATGAGAAGATAAAACTATCACTCTGCAGATAATATGATAGCATACTTAAAGAATCCTAGAGAATCATCCAAAAGCCTACTTGAAAACCTATTTGAAACAATTAACAGCTTTAGCAAAGTTTCAAGATATAAAATAAATCTATATGAATCATCAGCATGTCTATATATTACTGACAAAGCCCATCAGAAAAATAAAGAGAAATTCCATTTAAAATAACTGTAGACAAAATAAAAATCTGGATTTCTCCCTGCAAAAACAAACTAAAGAACTATATGAACACAATTACAAAACACTTCTCACACAAATAAAGTAAGATCTAAACAATTGAGAAAATATCAATTCCTCATGGATAGGCCAAGCTCATATAATTAAAATGACAATTCTGCCTAAATTCATCTTCTCGTTTAGTGTTATACCAATCAATTGCCAAAAATTATTTTATAGATCTAGAAAAAATAATAAAATTGATCTGGAAGAACAAAAGGTTGAGAATATCAAAGGAATTAATGAAAAAAAAATACAAATAAATGGTGCCCTATCAGTACCAGAACTAAATTAAACTTCATTATAAAGCAGCAGTCATCAAAAACATGTTACTGCCTAAGAAATAGACTAGTGAATCAGTGGAATAAGTTTATATATATATATATATATATATATATATATATATGAGAAATTAATCAATGATTATAGTAGGATAGTATTAGATAAATTCCAAAACTTTGGTTTCTGGGATAAGAACTCATTATTTCACAAAAATTTCTGGGAAAACTGATAAATAATATGTCAAAAATTCAGCATAGACCTACATCTCACACATCATTCCAAAATAAGGTCATAATATATAGTACATAATTTAGGCATAAAGGTTGATATTATAAGCAAATTAAGAAAGCAAGGGATAGTTTACCTATCAGATCTTTGGAGAAGGGAGGAATTTTGACCAAAGAAGAACTAAAAAACAATATGAAATACAAAATGGATAACTGTGATTACAATAAAGTAAAAGTGTTTTGCACAAACAAAACCAACACAACCAAAAATTAGAAGGTAAGAACAAAGCTGGGAAGCAATTTTTATAACCAGCGTTTCTGATAAAGGCTTCATTTCTAAAATATATAAACAACTGTGCCAAATGTATAAGAATACAAGTCATTCCCCAACTGATAAATGATCAAAGAATGTGGACAGACAATTTTCAGATGAAAAAATTAAACCTTTTCTAATACTATGAAAAAATGCTCTAAATCACTATTAAAGAATTGTAAATTAAACCTCTCAGATTTGCTAAGATGACAAAAATAATGATGAATGTTGGAGGGGATGTGGGAAAACTGGGATTGTAATGCATTATTAGTGAAGTTGTAAAATGATCCAACCATTCTAGGAAGCAATTTGGAACTATGCCCAAAGGGGTATAAACTGTACATATCCTTTAATCCATCAGTGCCTTTCCTAGATCTGTATCCCAAAGACATCATAAAAGAGGGGAAAGGATTCATATGTGCAAAAATGTTTGCAGCAGCTCTTTTTGTGGAAGCAAAGAATGGGAAAATGAGTAGATGCCCATCAATTAGAAAATGGCTGAATAAGTTATGGTACATGAAAGTAATGTAATATTATTTTTCTACAAAAAAATGAACAAGCTGATTTTGGAGGGATCTGGAAAGATTTACATGAATTGATGTTGAGTAAAACAAGCAGAAAGAACCATGAATACGTTGTACACAATAATGGCAAGATAGCGTGATGATCAAGTATGACAGACGTGGTTCTTTTTAGCAGTTCAGTGATTTAGACAATCCCAATAAACTTTGGATAGAACACAACATCAACATCCAGAGAGAGAACTATGGAAACAATGTAAATCAACACAGTGTAAATCACTTTTTTTCTTTTTTCTTTTGTTTCTTTTCTCTCTTGAGAACGCTTTTGTTCTCATTTTTTCTCTCCCAACATGATTCATAAGAAATATGCTTTTTAGAAATGAATGTATTTATTAAACAGAAAAAAAACAAAGTAGTGATGAAGAGATTGATGAGAAACCTACAAGGAAAGTTCACTTGCAGAAAGGGAAATTTAAACTGTCTTGAAAGAAGCCTGGAAAGGTAGGAAGCCAAGCTGAGTATGAACAGCATTCCAAATATGGGGATATCTAGCAAAATGAAACATAGAGATGAAGTGCTCAGATACAGAAGGCCAGTGTTGTTAAATTATAGACTATGTGGAAGAGAATAAAGTATAAGATGATTGGAAAGGTATAAAGGGACCAGGTTTTGAAAGATTTTATATTTGATCTGGAAGTAATAAGAAGCCACTGAAATGTATTGATTATTGTAGTAGTATGGTCAGGCCTATGTTTTAGGAAGATCTTTAGCATCTGGTTAGAGGAATAGATTGGAGTGGGGACACTTAAGGCAAATAGGTCAATCAGAAGGCCATTGCAATAATATAGTAACTTGCCCAGGTCATATAGTAAGTGAGGGTCCACACCTGAATTTGAACTCAATACATCTTGATTTCAACTCTAATGATCTATGTACTATGTTATTTATTTACTTAGATGAGTACATCTAATGGATATAAAGGAGATATTCTCCAAGGCTATAAGATTAAGGGAGGTGGGAAAAGATTTCTTTAAAAGGGAAGAAACTTACTATGGAAATAGGGAAGACCAGAGTTCATCTTCAGAAGATGACAGTGAAGTTAAAAAAGCTTCTTTTATCCCCCAAAATAATGTTAAATGGCTTCCTTCCCAGAATGAATTTATGGACAAATTCAAAAAACAAGACTTCAAAAATTAAATTAGAAAGAGAACTATCCAAAAAAACAACATTATGGGGGGAAAGTTAACCAACTAGAAAAGAAGATAGAAGAAATTAACGACAATAAAAAGAATTCAATTATACTGTAACTACAATTAGAATTGGATAGTATTTATCAGCAGCTACAAAAAAAGACCTCTGGTCTGGAATAATATGTGCCAACAAACTAAAGAACTAAGCCTATTATCACAATCAGCAAATAAATAATATTGAATTAAAATGCATATTCAATGAACTCACACATTTTCAGGACTTTGTCTCAACTAAACATGAACTTAAAAGAAAATTTAACATATAAGAGTCAACATCAAAGATTAATTTCAAGGGACTTAAGAACAAATTGTTTATGTTTTATATAAGGAAACATATATAATATGTCTAAGATTGACATCAGTAATCAGTCCAAAAGAAAGACTGGGGAAGAGCTGAGTATGATCTGACTTCAAAAAGCAAATCTGTCTAGGAAAAGTTAAAAATAATAATTATGCTATACAAATGAAGTGCAGAGAAACAACTGGCATGAAGTCATTAGAGGAGGAAGGATGATTGGTAGTTCTAAAAACCTACTCCCTTGGGAATAGGCTAAAAAGGGCACTATACACATACACACACACACACACACACACACACACACACACACACACCATGAAAGATATAGCACCCTCCCAAATCTTTGAAGAAATAAGAAGGGAGAGAATAAGATAAGGTGGGGTATAGAAAGGTGTGTACATTTATGGTAGTAGGTCACAATGTGTAAATTAATGAGAAATTAGAAAGAAGGATGGAAAGGGGGTCATAGGAAAGAGAGGGCACAAAAAAGTGTTTAGATGAACAGGAGTGGGATAAGGTGTATAGAATTAATAGAAAAGGGATAAAAAGGAAAGAGAAAGTTGGGGAGAGAAGATAAGGGAGGAATCTCTGAATGGAAGAGGTTAAATAATAGCAAGGAAAATTAAGATGCGGAAATTAAAGTAGAAATGCTAACAGTAATCGGAAATAAGGGATATACAGAAACATTACAACATAAATCATGAGTAGAATTTACTAGGGAAAAAAAGTAAGGCTAGTAATCATTGATCTCAAAGTCAAACTTAAAGATTCAGTCAAGAGAGAAATCTACATTATATATCAACCATATTAATATTGTTCTAGATACATGTCTACATATGTGTAAATGCATGTGTGCATGTATATATGCATGTAGGTGTGTATATGTATATATATATATATAAATATATGCATGTGGGTAAGTACGGTTGTGAAGCTCTGTGTGTTTGTGTGTGTGTGTGTGTGTGTGTGTGTGTGTAAATATATCTGAGCTTAACTATAGCCTGCTTGGGGGATGTGAGGGAGGAATAAAAGGGAAAAAAGAAAAAAGTAAAAAATGCACAGTAGAGAGCAAAAGAATAATTTACAAAGAAGCAAAGAAAAGATGGCCAGTCATGAATATATAATCTCTTCTATTTTTATAAATACTTTCTTGAAATAAAAATTTATGGTTATATATTTTGAATCCTTCCTGATGTTCTGCTGCACACATGACAATATTTTGTTGTTTTTTTTCCTTTTTTGTTTTTTAAAATTTTGTATCTAGTTTTAATTAAATGTTTTTAAAAGGCAGAACTTTAGCTGAGACTTAAAAGAAGCAAGGAAACCAAGGAATGCAGATGTTAAGGGAAAGAGTTTGAGACATGGGGGAGAATCAATAAAAATACCCATTTTGGGGGACTTGGAGTATCTTGTGTAAGAAGCAGCAAGAAGGCCAGTGACACTGGAAAAAAAAAAGAAAGCAAATAGGCTATGAATGTCTTTAAAAGTCAATCAGAGAATGTGATCCTGGTGCTGAAAATAAATCAATGAAGCTTATTGAATCAGGCAATATGGAAGATTAGTTTGACAGCTAAGTGTAGGATGGAGGCAAAGAAAAAGAATTGAAATGGGGAGACTATCTATCTATCTGTCTATATCTATATATATATATAGATATCATGATACAGTAGTACAATAACCTTATCAAATGATTGGGTACAGAAATTAAAGAAGGTGAGAAATAGAAGATAACATCTAGGTTGTGAGTCTGGATTACTGTGAGAATAGTGGTGCTCTCTACAGTAATAAGAATGTTTGTAACTGAGGAAGATTAGAGGAGGAAGAAAAGTTCAGTTTTGGAAATATTGAGTTTAGAGAGAATAATTGCAGTTGAATAATGGCATTAGAAGTTAGATTGTAGACAATTAAGAACAAAGTGACAAAATAGAAAGTAGAGACTTCCGTTGTGGTTTATCCATGAAAGAGGGGAAAGATATGTAATGATAACTACTAGGGATAGAAGGATCAAGTGAGAAGTTATTAAGGATGGGAGACACATGAGCATGTTTATAGTCAATAAGCAAGCAACCAAAAGACAGGGAGAAATTAAAAATTACTGAGAGATAGTGATAATAGAGAAAGAAATCTGTTGGAGAAGACAGGATAGAATAGCATCATTTATATATTTGAAATGTTTCCCTTATTAGAAAAAGACATTGAATAATCATAAATGAACTTCCTAAGAAAAAAGAATTAGGATTAGTTAGATTTATAAGTGAATTTATCAAACACTAAAGATCAACTAATTCTAAAATCAAATAATTTGGAATAGGTAAAGAAGGATTCCACCAAACTCCTTTTATGAAACAAATACAGTGTTGCTTCCTGAACCAAGAGGAGCAAAAACAGAAAAAGAAAATTATAGGCCAGTTTTATTAATGAATATTGATGCAAAAATCCTAAATAAAATATTAACTAGGAAACTAAGAAACTATATCACAAAGATTATGTATTATGGCCAAGATATATTTGTACCAGGAATGCAGGGATGATTCAATCTGAGGAAAGCTAACATTATTGATTATATCAATAACAAAAATTACAAGATTATAGCAATAGATATAGAAAAAATACCTTAATCCTATTGAAAACAGTTGAAATCATAAGTATAAAAGGATTTTTTAAAACAATCATAAGAAGCATCTACCTAAAACCATCAGCAAGTATTATCTATAAACGGGATAAACTAGAAGCCTTCCCAATAACATCAGGAGTAAAACAAAGGTGACTGCTAGCCATAGCAATAAGAGAAGAAAAAGAACTTGGAAGAATCAGAATGGGCAATAAGCTACCAAAACTATCTTTTTGCAGACAATATGATGGTGTACTTGGAAAATCATAGAAAATCAATTAAAAAAAACAGTTGAAACAATAATCTTTAGCAAAGTAGTAGAATATAAAATAAGTCCACATAAATAATCACCATTTTTATATATTACCAATAAAAATCCTGCAAGAAGAGATGGTAAGAGATTAGTTCATTTTAAATAACTATGGACAACATAAAATACCTGAGCATACAACTGTAAAGAAAAATTACATGAATGTAATTAAATTATACTTTTTATACAAATACTGACTTTAATCAGATTTAAATAATGGAAAGATATAAATATTAATTATTCATGGGTAAGTAAAACCAATATAATAAAAACGATTTTTTATTCTGTTAATCTATTTATTCAGTGCTATCCCAATTAAATTACCAAAACATTATTTTACTGAGCTAGGAAAAATGATAATACAATTCAATTAGAAGAACATAAAATCAAGAATTTCAAATGAATTAATGAAAAAAAACGTAAAGGAAGAAGGTCTGGCAGTGTCACATCTTAAATGATACAATATGATGTGATATGATATGATATATGATATGATACAACACTATATTATAAGGAGGAATTATCAAAACTGGGGGGCTACATTAATGGATCAGTGGAATAGAGTAGATATACAATACACAATAGCAAATGACAATACTAATCTTGTTAATAAAAATATTTAAAAGTTTAAGTTTAAGAATTCTCTGGTCAAAATAAAATTGTTGGTAAAACTGGAAAATCGTCTGGCAGAAACTTGATATAGACCAATATTTTATTCTATTTACCAACAAAGTCAAAATGGATACATGACCTAGACATAAAGGGAAATATAATAAATTAAAACTTAGAATATATTGCCTCTCAAATTTTTGAATAGAAGAATTGATAAACTAGAGAGAGCATTGTAAAACTGACAATTTTGATTACATTAAATTTAAAAGGATTTGTACAAATAAAACCAATGTAACCAAGATTAGAAGGAAAGTGGGGCAGAAGTAGGAGCAAGAGAGAACAATTTTAAAGACAGTTTTGCATATAAAGGCTGTAATATCCCAAATACATAGAGAACTTTGTCAAATTTATAATAACGTAATTCATTTGCCAATTGATAAATGGTCAAAGGATATGAACAATCAGTAGCGAGCCCAAAACCCATCCTATAAAATAATTGCTGATTGACTGGTTAATAGAATTAGATAAAACTTTAACAAAATTCATAAAAGGTGAAGAATTTTGAAGGAGGTAATGAAATAAAATGGGAAGGAAGGGAGACTATCAGTACCAGATTTCATAATATATTATTAATCAGTAGTCATCATTTGTTACTTGTCAAAAAAAAAAAAAGTTGATCAGTAGAACAAATAAGGTATATGATTTAAAACTAACTAAATGCAGTTGCATAGTGTTTGGTTTAAAAAAAATTCCAGCTACTTTACTTGGGACTCACTATTTAATAAAATTTCTGGGAAACTTGGAAATTAGTCAGAGAGTCCTTAGGAAACATAGTTGGTGTTTATGGATTGAGTATCTCCTGTGAAGCAGGATCTGTGTCAATTGTTGGGGATATAAAAATATACAAAAGTTTCCCAATCTAATGGGAGAAACAACAAGCAAATATGTACAAACAAGATATACATATATATGTATATGTATATGATAAATTGGAAATAAGACAAAGAAGCTAGAAAAGAGTGTTGGGAAAGGCTTCCTATAGAAGATGAAACTTAAAGGAAGCCAGGTAATTCAGTAGGTGGAGGTGAGAATGAAGAGTATTCCAAGCATAGGATAGTCAGAAATGTCTGGGATGCCTAGAGTGAGAGATGGAGTCTTTTATTCATGGAATTTCAAGGAGATAATCACTGGATTGTCAAGTAAGGTGTAAGAAGAATGAAAAGGTAGAAGGGGAGCAAGGTTATATATAGAAGGAGATTTTGGGTACCACACAAACAATATGGATATGATCCAGGAGTTTATTGACTATGGAAGGTGATATGGACAAACTTGTATTGTAAGAAAATCATATTGGTGGTTGAATGGTAAGTTAAAACCCTGGGGGAACTGGGAGGATGCCCCTGATAGTAATAGAGAAGGTAAGAAGGGCAGCTAAGTGATGTAGTGGATAGAGTGCTGGGCATGAAGTCAAGAACACAAATTTTCATTAATTCAAATTTTACCTCAGACACTAGCTGTGAGACCCTGGAAAAATTACTTAACTCTGTTTGCCTTAATTTCTCATCTGTAAAAGGAGCAAGAAAAGAGAATAATAAAATACTCCAGTATCTTCGCCAAGAAAACATCAAATGAGGAAAGAAGTTCTGGTTAAAAAAAAAAAGTTGAAGTTCTTGGTGTGAGTCACTTAAAACTCTCAGAGCTGTTGACAAACTTACTAAAGTAGCCAAAAATCAGACTTTTTATACCAGTACTCCAATATAAGCAATAAATTATGAGTACACATTCAAAAGAACAATATTAGAAACGAACAAATTGTCTTATAAATGAGAGATAAAAGAGGAGGAGAAATAAGCGTTAATATAGTGTCTACTCATGTGTGCCAGGAATTGCTCTTAAGTATTTTTTTAGCAAATATTGTATCATTTGATCTGCACAATAATCTTGGGACTTGGATGCTTTCACTAACCCCATTAACTGTTTGAGGTAAACAGTAGGTAAGAGACTTGTCTCATGTCATGCAACTAGCTAGTTTCTGAGGCTTGAATTTGATCTCAGGTTTCTCAGACTCTAAGCCCAACCCTCTATCCATTTTGTCCTAGTTGCCTAAAAGACTTGTAACTCTTCTAAGACTGCTAAAGAATATACATTTCACTCAGTGCTACATCAAATTTTTATAACAATTGAATGTATATGAGGCAACAGAGACATTTCAAATAGTACAAAAAGACATAAATATTAAGCATATCATTTATGGAATATAACACAATCAAAATACTAAACAAAAACATAGACTTAAATGAAGTCTTAATTTTATATAACAAGTGGGCCAAAGTACAAATTACAAATTAACAATTATTTGAAAGATGATGACAATAATAAAAGCACATACCAAAATCTTTGCATGCAGCTAAATCAATCATCAGTACTCAGGAGGGAAATTACTTATCCAAAAATAAAAAAATGAAGAAAAGACTTTGAATATGCTTTTGAATAAATAGAAACTCAATGAATAAACCAAACCCAAATAAGTACAATTGAGGAAATATTGAAAAATAGGGGAGAAATTTTGGAAACTAAAAACAGACCAACAAAAACTAACAAAACTGACAATCCTTTAAATTAATTTGTTATATAACATTAAGGTAAAAAATTTGAATCAACAAAATAGCGTGAACAAGGTAAAATAATACTCAAACCAGAAGGAATAAAGAAGCATCAAAATCACAAGAACATTATGTCAAAATATTCAAAAAAATTCATCTTCCAATTTTATCATAAGTATTCATGAGAGAGAATTAAATTGCTTATACACCTTTTGTAGTACAAGGAAGCTTAAATAAACAATGAGAAAATGACAAGGGACAATTTTGTTATTGCCATAACAGGACCATTTTCCCCAGTTTTCCCAAAAATCTACAAACAACTAAAACTAATATAATACTTGGAGTTCCTGGGCATTGCACTTTTTAGAGTCTAGATGACCTTTAAACCTGTGATATAAATATATTCATTAGTATCAAAGTGAGATGAGGTAATAAAGAAAGGAAATCCATAGTTCTAAAAGGCCTGTGGTCTTTAATGTAGCTCTGCTGGGTTTTATGTGATTTTAATTGTGGCTCCTCCATAAATGAATAGCATTTATCTAACTGGAAAATATGCAAATGATGAAAATTTGGGGGAAAAAACTAACACATTGCATGACAAAATCATCCAACAAATACTTGAAGAGAATATATCCTAGCAGTTGAACCCAAAGGCTAGGAATCAAATAATTTGATCCAAAATTAAAAGAAAAAATAATTGTTGGAATACAGCTCACTGGTAGCAGTTTCAACTTCCTATGATATAGATTTAGTTTTTATAATTTTTAAGACTTGATTAAAATACAAAGACAAACAACAACCTTCTATTTGGATAGATAAATAAATCATTTCATGGGAGATGGAGGGGTAGCAAAAGGAGGATCAAACAGAGAACACTAGAGTGGGGATTTTGAGGAAATATTTTTCTGTGCAGCTAGCATAGTTTGTAACCAGAATAAAAAGTATTCCCTGTTTAATAGAAGGAAAAAATGACAATACCTTTGTAATTGTTAAAATAGTCCATTTGACCTAAGACAGCAAGGTTGAAGCAACTATTTAGACTACGTGTATAAGAGACACCTCTTATACAAGGACAACAAATGTCTTTTTAAAAATTGGATGAAAACATGTGTTTACATTTTATTTCTTCTTTACTGGCTAGAGCATTGAACTGATTATAATAAGATAAAGTTCAGTAGGGATAAATGTAAAATCTTAAAGTGTTCCAAAAAATCAGTTTTACAAATATAAGAGAGAGAAGACTTGACTAGATATCAGTCTTAGCTTGAAGAAATGAAGACTGAAGATGAGAGGAGCATTGATAAATTTCTATGGAACCTTCCCCACTACTTTCCAAGAAAGACTATGATTCCTGTCTCAAGCGGAATAGGAAGAGATATGTGTCATTGCCCTATTATCTGAGAGAATCATTATTGAATTAGTTATGGCTGTCTGCACTCTCAACTCCCATAAATATTGCTGATCTAAAGTCTTAATTGATTCAGAACAAAAATTATCTAGCTTCCTTAGCTGATATCTTCTGGGAAAGGATATGGTCTTGATCCCTTCCCATCAAATACTAGTTACAGAAAAGATCATCATAAATAACAAGTAGTAAGTAAACCCATTTATCTAAGCAAACAGCAAAATCATAGAAGTTAGTCAATTAGCTTCTATTAATTATGCTATGTAAAAAGAAATGTGCTAGAATATACCACAAACACAAGTTTCTTAAATGGGAGAGAGTGAAATGAGATCTTATTTAGCCAAGAGAGAAGTACAAATTTTACTAAAGGGAAAATTCCCTGAAGTCTATAGTAAGGCAAGAAAGACATAAGAGAAAGATTTAGCTATTTCTAGCCATATGAAAAGAAGCTCCAAGTCATTATTAATCCGAGAAATGCAAATTAACACAACTCTGATATACCACTACACACCTGTCAGACTGGCTAAAATGACAGGGAAAGATAATGTGGAATGTTGGAGGGGATGCGGGAAAACAGGGACACTAAAACATTGTTGGTGGAATTGTGAACACATCCAGCCATTCTGGAGAGCAATTTGGAACTATGCTCAAAAAGTTATCAAACTGTACATACCCTTTGACCCAGCAGTGTTTCTACTGGGCTTATATCCCAAAGAGATCTTAAAGAAGGGAAAAGGTCCTGTATGTTCAAGAATGTTTGTGGCAGCCTTCTTTGTGGTGGCCAGAAACTGGAAACTGAGTGGATGCCCATCAATTGGAGAATGGCTGAATAAATTGTGGTATATGAATATTATGGAATATTATTGTTCTGTAAGAAATGACCAGCAGGATGATTTCAGAATGGCCTGGAGAGACTTAAATGAACTGATGCTGAGTGAAATGAGCAGGACCAGGAGATCATTATATACTTCAACAACAATACTATATGATGATCAATTCTGATGGATGTGGCCCTCCTCAACAATGAGATGCACCAAATAAGTTCCAGTGGAGCAGCAATAAACTGAACCAGCTACACCCAGAAAAGAACTTTGGGAGATGACAAAGAACCATTACATAGAATTCCCAATCCCTATATTTTTGTCTGCCTGCATTTTTGATTTCCTTCACAGGCTAATTGTACACTATTTCAGAGTCCAATTCTTTTTGTACAGCAAAACAACGGATTGAACATGTATACTTATTTTGTATTTAATTTATACTTTAACATATTTAACATGTATTGATCATCCTGCCATCTAGGGGAGGGAATGGGGGGAAGGAGGGGGAAAATTGGAACAAAAGGTTTGGCAATTGTCAATGCTGTAAAATTACCTATCCATATAACTTGTAAATAAAAAGCTATTAGAAAGAGACAGAGAGACAGAGAGAGAGAGAGAGAGAGAGAGAGAGAGAGAGAGAGAGAGAGAGAAGTGTTTAGGAGCTGACTTCATCCTTACATGTCTGAAAAAGTCTTTTTCTTTTTTTCTCCCTGGAGATGATCACAAAAAGAGCATAGAACCACAAGTGTATTTCTCTTGAAAGATTGAAGAATGTTACTGATCTCTAAAGCTCTTACAACAATTACATCTTCACTCCTCAAACTTCTCTCTTATACACACACACAAATTTTCCCTCTTTACTAATTTGGAGAATCTGGGGGTGGAGATTGAGAAATTCTTGGGTTTTTAAACATGGCTTTGTAATAAATTTAGAATATACCTAGTGATAATGATTTTTCAGCATTTCTTTGGACTCAGAAACCCTTTTAATCTGTATTGATTACCTCTTTCTAGGGAGGCTGGACCTGAGTTCTTCATATCATGACTTATTTGAAAAGCATCCAGATAATGAGTTCAGGCAGAAAGAAGATAAGTTCAAAGAGGGTTCAATTGAGAAATAAACAGGAGAATAAAAATCTTTAAATGTATATTGTCATTTCAGGTTAGGAGGGGAGGGAAACTCGGGGATCAAGTGAAAAGACATTGTACTTTGATAAGGCCTATTTTAAGCATTGGAACCAAGGAACCATGGTGACCACCTCTTCAAGTGAGTCTGACTTCTAACCTCCAGTTTTACCAAAAAATAAATGAGAGGTGAAAATGAGAAGCCTTCTTCAGGTACCTGAAGTGACTCCTAAAGGACAAGAAGGGAAATTTAAGGACCATATGAGAAGGATCTTGGAGGAGGGGAAGACAAATAAGCATAGGATTTTCACAATCAGATTTTTACAAAAATGTGTTGGGGGATAAGTACTCTGTTACTGGATTTTTTATTAATGCATCTAGAGGACCATTGTGACTATTTCTTCAAGTGAGTCCTTTCACAGCTATACAGATAAATGTTCAGCTTGGTTTGGGGTTTTTTTTTAAGTGAAACGTCTTCTATTATAGGGTCTCTTAGAGAAGAATCAAGGTAGGAAGGAAAGAATTAAGCAGGAATGCCTCATTAACTCTTTCAAAGCATTTAACTAAATTATCTGCAAAAGATCCTAGTCAATTTCCATTGAATTACCATTGACAACATTGGAATTGTCCAAATCCTTTCAAGTTTTTAGTCCCATTGTTCTCAAAATCAGTGGAGCCTTGGGAGCCAGACTGAGGGGTCCATGGATCCCAATTTCATGATTGGATTTTTCTCACAAATCTAAAGAAAACAATATACATAAAGAATAGAATTTTTATCACATTCTCCTTCTTTAAATAAAAGGGGGCCCATATTTTGAGAAAAGATTAAAGAAGCTAAAATGTGAGGAGAACCTGTTATGCCACAGTTCTGTTTAATTGTCTTGACTCGGTTTCCCTACACTAGTTTCCCTTATTGTCCTGACTGAGTTTCCCTGAATTGTTCTATTTCAGTTTCCTTAACTGTTTTGCCTCAATCCCCTTAGTTGTAAAACCCCTCTTCTGGTCCATTAAGACTGAGGACCATTTGCTCAAAAGTTATAAATTGTCAATGTAAGACTCAAGATAAGGGGGAGATCAGACTTCCTGATTCCTAATTCCTTCTGCCCTCATGACTTTGTGACACTACCCCTCTAAAATCTTCCAAAAGATAATACTATCCCAGATACCTCATTGACATCTTTACTTCTGTTTATTCAGACATCCTGACTCTGGCTTTTAGTAAGAATCTATGGCCTCCCCCCATCCTGACAGAACCAAATGGGTCTGTGAGAAGTGTCCCACTTCTGTCCCCTTCTTTGTTTTAAAAAAAGGATTATAAGGATTTGGGATTCTCCCATTCATCACTGGATACTTTGAGACGAGAGTCCTGTCCAGTCAATTATGCTCTCCAATTAATAAAATGTTAAAAACTCTTTAATCTCTCTCTTGCCTCAGTTTCTCTGGCATTACAAACCTAACAAAACTAGCTCTCATTGAAAACTATTCCTAAATAACTTTGGGAAGAAACATAATCATTGACAGTTTTTTTCCAATGAAAAATGGAATGTTCCTATGGGGGAATCCAATATGATTGGAAATTTTGTCCATGATAATCTGAGAGAACTAACTGAAAGGTTTATGTCTGACAAGGGATGGTGACTTAAACCTTGTGCTGATAATTTTGGGTAGAGTTTCCTCAAGTATGTATGTTCTTTATGTATCTTCTTTATGGTCTTCAAGTCAGGCCAGACACTATTATTTGGCTTGTGACTCAGTTCTCAGACAAATCTGTCTACAGAGATGGAAGTATCCATTAGAGCTCTTTGAGTTTTTGAGTGAGAAGTTGTTAGTCACAGAAATGAAATAAAAACCTATTAAGAAACTCAGTTCTACAGACAATTCTCAGATGAAGAAATTGAAACTATTTCTAGTCATATGAAAAGATGCTCCAAGTCATTATTAATCAGAGAAATGCAAATTAAGACAACTCTAAGATACCACTACACACCTGTCAGATTGGCTAAGATGACACGAAAAAATAATGATGATTGTTGGAGGCGATGTGGGAAAACTGGGACATTGATGCATTGTTGGTGGAGTCGTGAACGAATCCAACCATTTTGGAGAGTAGTTTGGAAGTATGCTCAAAAAGTTATCAAACTGTGCATACCCTTTGATCCAGCAGTGTTACTACTGGGCTTATATCCCAAAGAGATATTAAAGAAGGGAAAGGGACCTGTATGTGCATGAATGTTTGTGGCAGCCCTCTTTGTAGTCTAGAAACTGGAAACTGAATGGATGTCCATCAGTTTGGAGAATGGCTGAATAAATTGTGGTATATGAATATTATGGAATATTACTGTTCTGTAAGAAATGACCAACAGGATGATTTCAGAAAGGCCTGGAGAGACTTACACAAACTGATGCTGAGTGAAATGAGCAGGACCAGGAGATCATTATATACTTCAACAACAATACTATATGATGACCAGTTCTGATGGACCTGGCCATCCTCAGCAATGAGATCAACCAAATCATTTCCAATGGAGCAGTAATGAACTGAACCAGCTACGCCCAGAGAAAGAACTCTAGGTGATGACTAAAAACCATTACATTGAATTCCCAATCCCTATATTTATGCCCACTTGCATTTTTGATTTCCTTCACAAGCTAATTGTACAATATTTCAGAGTCTGATTCTTTTTGTACAGCAAAATAACGATTTGGTCATGTATTCTTATTGTGTATCTAATTTATATTTTAATATATTTAACATCTACTGGTCATCCTGCCATCTGGGGGAGAGGGTGGGGGGTAAGAGGTGAAAAATTGGAACAAGAGGTTTGGCAATTGTTAATGCTGTAAAGTTACCCATGCATATAACCTGTAAATAAAAGGCTATTAAATAAAAAAAAAGAAACTCAGTTCTAGAGAGTCAGGTCTGAGGACATCATCTGTGTATCTTATTGTGACCACATCTGGGTTTGTTTGTCATCCACGGGCCTATTTAAAGGTTATTTTAATTTCTGTCTTGGAAATTAAATTATGGACCAACACTTCTCACTCCAAGAATTCAACAAAGCCTAATGTGTGGGGATACCCATAGAAAATCAATCTACCTTGAAATTTGGCTTTACTAGACAGAAGCTGAAATATCAGTGTCATAGAGGTCTAAGCCAAAGACAGAGGGACTGGTTTTTGTACACCCATTAAAGGGATTCAAATTAATGTGATTATTTTGATATCTGGGGCAAAGGGACCTCCGTGACCGTCTCTTCAGGTAAGTCATTTTAGAATCTTTCTCTGGCTTATTATTGCATTTTAAATGAAATTTGGGGAAGAAATCAGGAGTTGCAGGGGCTCTGACAGATAGAAGATCTGAGGCTACTACCAGCCAAAAGGTCATCTGTCAGACACTTTTCCCTCTCCAACTAAGCAACTCATTGAAAAATCTTTCAATTGCTTTAGCAATAGTTCACTCCTCTTCTAGGATTGCTTCTACTTGGTAGGCTCACTATAGGGTTTTAATTTAGGAAAAAGTCTTGTAATCTCTGAGACATAAATCAATTAATTGCCTGGGAACAAGTCACATTTGTACTAATGTGACAATCGGTTTGACCTGTGGGGCAAAGGAACTGTCGTGACCATCTCTTCAGGTAAGTCATCCTAGTTTTTCATTTTAATAAGGTACAGAATTTTCACTGTTTGGGGAATTTGAGACAGTTTGATGCTCAAGAAAAAAAATAAGGAAAAAGTGCCTTGCCTCTGAAATCTAATAGTGTAATGGTTTTAAGTGTCTTAGAAAAGTCTCTGGTTTTTTTGGCATCAGGAGAGACTGGCTGTGATTGTCTTGGGTATAAGTTAATTTCTTAAACAGTGGTACTAAGACTCGGCATGAGTCTTTATGACTAATGGATGATAGATGTTTCATATTAGTATTTCATAATTGTGAAAGTTTTTTGAATGGGTTCATGATTTACTTTAGAAGTTGGATTGCGATTGTTATGTGGAGACATGACTATCCAAGGCTAGCCAGACTGATATCTGTAAAACAGCCTAGTAAGAACTAGGGAAATTTGGGAAGAAGTCAAGAGACAATTCTTTCAAATTTCTTTTATTTCACAAGTTTCTGTAGATGGATGTGGAGTTTCAGAAACTTTTTGCAAACAAGGTTCAATTCTGAAACTTCAATGTATCTAGACAGCCAGAATCAATAATGAACTTATGAATGATGATTGATATATAGAATGGATTTTAGAAATCATATTATTTTTGAAAATATCTTTTTCTGGATAGACAAGACAGAAGTCAAAGTTGTCTTTAAATTTTTGTGAGAAAAGAGCTGTAATTTCCTCAGTGTAACTATGGTATGGAATACTGGGGCCAAGGGATCATTTCCAGTTAAAGAATAATCCTTTAATAATTTTCTTCTGGTTCTCTGGAATATTAAAGGCATATACTCTAAGACCTTATTTCTTTAAAAAAAAAAAAAGAAGAAGAGATCGGGACAGAAAAGTACATTATGAGAAAGGATTAGATGGATAAGAACAGCAAGAGGATGATTTTGGAATGCAACAGTATCTGTCAGTTTATCTAGTATGTGAGATTTTGTACAAGGGATTTGGTCAAAAACAAATACAGGATTTATATATAGATATTAATATAATAAAATCTTAGTAGGTGCTGAATATTATTCCAATATAGTGTCCCCAGTCAAGTAATTAAGTGTGTAATATGCTGCGTAAAATTATAATACAATTGTATATCTCTGTATGTATATATAGAGAGATTATATGTAGTATTACATAAAATATGTATACATGTTGAATATTTGTGAAACATATATTAATTCATATATATAAACATATAATAATTAGTAAATATCTGTGCATGTCTGCATGTATATTTTTAAATGCCAAAAATACTAGAGAAGAAGTATTTGGCAGAGAAGTAGAGAAAGAAAATTGTAAAAGTTTAGTTTGGTTTAGTAACAAACACTTGGAAAGTGATTTTCCTGTTACATCAGGTGAAGGGACCAGTGATAGACTATCAAGTTTCTGAATTCAAAATGAGAAGTTATTACATGGGAAACTCTTTCCCCACTTTTTGAGAAAGTTTTCCTAGGAGTTGCCAGATTCTGTTGTTTGTTTCTTTATAAAGTAGTTAAAATAGTTGATCTGTTACTTTTAAGCTTTAAATGGGAGAGTTTAAATATGAAATATTCCCTACAGAGGTATGAAATATTCCCTACAAAATAGTCAAAAATGTAAAAAAGTTGAGAGATTTTTCAATGAATATCTTAAAAATCAACTCTGAGAGCCATTACCATTCAAATATTAAATTTTAGATCATTCTTTGGGACAAGTAATTTCAAATAATAATTCATTTAACTATGTTTACCATATCTCATCTCTAAATATTATCTTTGTTTTAATAAGATCATATTTTAAAACTTTCTATATGTTTCTACATGAGTTTCCATATGAGACGAAGGGATATTTTTAAATCCTGGAATATTTAAAATCTGTAGCTTAAAAAGTACAAATAATACATTTAAAATTATAATATGTGAGAAATATGAAACAGTTAACCTGTGGTTCTCCTCACCTCAAGACTATATAGTTTTTATCATAAATAACCAAGTTACATAAAATAACCAAACATAAATTAAATCAAATACTTTCAGGTAGAACTAAGATGGCACCTATTCAGTGTCTTCATGTACCAGATGTGCTCAGGGGTCTGGAAAACAGGTGGCAGGAAACTGGCTACATCTTGAATCTATTCTGAGAGGGGAAAAAAAAAGATTCATTTCCACATTTCAGTTGAGAAGAAGTTGTTTTTAGCCAGTTTTGCATAGTCCAAGATAACTGAAAATGTTCCACTGAGACAAACAACACCTGGGTAATTTGCATTTTTTTATTTTTTTTTGTTTAATGGCAAGGAAGGTAATAAGCATTTATAAAGTAAAGTTTAATTCTTTTGGGTTTTTTTTTCATTTTTGTCATCATTTTTCACTCTCATACTGTTTTAGTTTAGAAATATGCATTTAAGAAATTTAACAATTCAAATTTATCATGATTTGCTAATACATATATTATTATTTTCATTTGGATGATTTGTTTTAAAATAATGCATTTTAAATCATTTCAACTTCAAATATTATCTTTAAATTTTATTCACTTTTAAAATTTTCTATTAGAGATTAATAAATATCCATTTTGAAATTTTGAGGGATTTAATATCAAGTTATTGAAAGACACAATTTATATTTAATATTAAATAGAATCTGCATAGAATTTGAAGATTTTTTTTTAATTTAAAAATACTAGAGAAAAAAAACAAAACTAAAAATGACATATCAAAATTTCATATCTGAAAAGTATAGATTTTAGCAAAGATAGTCAATTTTAAGAAAATACTAAAACTCAAAATTGTCTTGATAATAATTGAACAGGCTTCTTTATATGAATAAAGGTGATAAGTTTATTCCAGTCTACTTTTTGACATTATTATTTGGAGCCCAGACTTTTTTCCACTGAGCCTTCAATGCACAGTGTTCTTGGTCATGCCAGCCCTGCTCTGGGAGATTTAATGTGAAGTTAAACCTTCACCAATCCTTCACCAAATACCAACAAAAATATTGGTTATAAAATGGCATTAAATGGACCCCTTGAATGTCAAGAGACTCAGCCGCACATTCCAGTAACTGGTCACCTAATAGGTAAGAAAGCAGCTCTGACTGCTGCCCATTTTATTCTTTACTTAGTCTTCTAGTTGGTAGTTTTTCTCAGTTTTGAAGAAAATATTTTTATTTTATGTACAAATAAAGTAGAATTTTAATTAATTTCAATAAACATTAGGCAAAACTGTTGATGAAATAAATACGATAGATACTTTTAATAAAGATATCTACTAATCTCCCTTTATTAAATAGTTGAAAGATCATGTGAAAGTCTTCTGAATTATATATTAAATAGAAATAGTTATGAATTAAATATAATATTTTCAATAGTGCTTATCATTGTAAGTTAAATTATGCATTATTATTTCTATGATCAGTCTTTTTAAAGTGCAACATTAATAGGTTTTTTGTTATTGTAGCATTACTCTTAAATAGAACTTTAGCAAATTTAGATAACTATTTATTCTATGAAATTATTTAATTGACAGAGAATTCATTTGAAATCAAATTATTCATTTTAAATTATAAAATGTGGATTTAAATCTCTAAGATAATGTTCTCAACCCTGATCTTATTGATAATCTTCCTAAGAGGAGAACATCTTCAAATTATTTCTTTGTTCATATAAATATTGTCCATTATTATGCAGCTACAGGTCAGAAAGTAGTTAACAACAATGATGTAAATTACATTGTAATCATTGTAGAATCTGCGATTATTTTTCAATTTTGAGAATATTTCAGTTCAAATGAGAATTTTGTGCCCATTCTAGAAACTTGTCATGAGAGATATTCACTGTATGACAAAAGACATAGGGACACCAACAGATGCTATGGTTTCAGGAGTTTGGGAAGAGATAGACAGATTAATGCTACGCTGCAACATAAAAAGAGATAGAATGGGGGATGAAATTGATAAAGGATAGAATGTGAAATCTGAGGTTAGAGTGATTATGTTGAATTGGTATGGAAGGACTCTGTGGAGTTTGGCTGATACAAGCCCCAGTAGTTCATTGACCCAAGTCAATCTATAATGATGCTTTATTAGGTTGAGCTAAATTGAGTTGGATCAGGTTGACATATGGTTTGTCTACCCTATAGACTTGAGGGGAGAGGAGTGAAGCTGAGGTCTGAAAGTAGTCTGTGCTTACCTCTTACTAAGTTGAATAATATGTACTTCCCATGTGCAATTAGACATAGGCTGGAACTGGAGTTGAACACTAACTGAGGGTGAAACACATAATGAGTTATAGAGAAGCCCCAGGTCTGGAACTCTAGATGACCTAAAGCTTCAGTTGAACTAGGGATACATCTAGGGCTGAGCTAGAACTGGGGTTAAACTAGAGACACAGTTGGGGCTGGGGCTGGGGCTGAATTAGATGCCGGCTTGAAAATAGAAGCACATCCAGGACTGGGGGTGAGGCTGAGCCTAGGGTTGGGGCTGTGGATGGGGCTGAGAGTAGTGCTGGGACTGATCTGGGGTTGGGGTTGAGCTGGAGCTAGGGCTGGAGCAGACTTCAGAGCAGAGGCTAGAATTGAGCTAGAACTGGGCTGGGGTTTAGGCTGAGCTGGGGCTGGAACTAGGGTTGGTCTGACCCGGGGTTGGGGTTGAAGCTGAGGCTAGAGCTGAGGCTAGGGCTGGGCTGAACTAGGGTTGGGAGTCAGCTGGGGCTGAGCTAGAGCTGAGGTAAGGGCTGAGCTGAATCTGGGGCTGGAGCTGAGGTTGAGGCTATAGCAAGGACTGAGCTGGGGCTGGGATCCAATTGAGGCTAAACTAGAGCCAGGATTGAGCTAGAGCTCGGGCTGGGGCTGAGTTGAGGCTGGAGCTAGGTCTGGTTTAAGCTGTGGTTGGGGCTGAAGCTGGGTCTAGAGTTGGGGTTAGGGCTGGACCGAACTGGGATTGGGGCTGGGCTGGAGCTGAGCTAAAGCTGGGCCTGAGCTAGAGCTAGGGCTGAGCTAGAGCTAGAGCTGAGTTAGAGCTGAAGCTGGAAATTGGGGCTGGGGCTGGGGCTGAGTTGGAGCTGGGGCTGGGGCTGAGTTGGAGCTGGGGCTGGGGCTGGGGCTGGGGCTGGAACTAGGGTTGGTCTGACCCAGGGTTGGGGTTGAAGCTGAGGCTAGAGCTGAGGCTAGGGTTGGGCTGAACTAGGGTTGGGAGTGAGCTGGGGCTGAGCTAGAGCTGAGGTAAGGGCTGAGCTGAATCTGGGGCTGGAGCTGAGGCTGAGGCTATAGCAAGGACTGAGCTGGGGCTGGGATCCAATTGAGGCTAAACTAGAGCCAGGATTGAGCTAGAGCTCGGGCTGGGGCTGAGTTGAGGCTGGAGCTAGGTCTGGTTTAAGCTGTGGTTGGGGCTGAAGCTGGGTCTAGAGTTGGGGTTAGGGCTGGACCGAACTGGGATTGGGGCTGGGCTGGAGCTGAGCTAAAGCTGGGCCTGAGCTAGAGCTAGGGCTGAGCTAGAGCTAGAGCTGAGTTAGAGCTGAAGCTGGAAATTGGGGCTGGGGCTGGGGCTGAGTTGGGGCTGGGGCTGGGGCTGGGTGGGGGCGGGGGCTGGGGCTGGGGCGGGGGCTGGAACTAGGGTTGGTCTGACCCAGGGTTGGGGTTGAAGCTGAGGCTAGAGCTGAGGCTAGGGTTGGGCTGAACTAGGGTTGGGAGTGAGCTGGGGCTGAGCTAGAGCTGAGGTAAGGGCTGAGCTGAATCTGGGGCTGGAGCTGAGGCTGAGATTATAGCAAGAACCGAGCTGGGGCTGGGATCTAACTGAGGCTAAACTAGAGCCAGGATTGAGCTAGAGCTAGGGCTGAGGCTGAGTTGAGGCTGTAGCTAGGTCTGGTTTAAGCTGTGGTTGGGGCTGAAGCTGGGTCTAGAGTTGGGGTTAGGGCTGGACCGAACTGGGATTGGGGCTGGGCTGGGGCTGAGGCTACAGCAAGGACTGAGCTAGGGCTAGGATCTAATTGAGGCTAAACTAGAGCCAGGATTGAGCTAGAGCTCGGGCTGAGGCTGAGTTGAGGCTGGAGCTAGGTCTGGTTTAAACTGTGGTTGGGCTGAAGCTGGGTCTAGAGTTGGGGTTAGGGCTGGACCGAACTGGGATTGGGGCTTGGCTGGGGCTGAGCTAAAGCTGGGCCTGAGCTAGAGCTAGGGCTGAGCTAGAGCTAAAGCTGAGTTAGAGCTGAAGCTGGTACTAAATTGGGGTTGGGGCTGGGGCTGAGTTGGAGCTGGGACTGAGGCTGGGGCAGGGGCTGGGACTGAGGCTGGGGCTGGAGCTGAATTGGGACTGGGGAGCTATAAGCTAAGGCTTGGTGTAGAACTGGTTCTAGGGCTGCAGCTTACCTGGACTTGGAACTGGGAATGGGTCTAAGCCAGACACTGAACCTAAACTAGAGACAGCACTGAATGAGAACTAGAGCTTCTAATGTTTGTGTTTTAGACCTAAGGCTGAACCAGAGCTAGGGCAGGCTAGAGATCAGGCTAGGAATTAGTTAGGGATTGAGGCTGGAGCTGAGCTAGAGTCTGAGGTAGAACTGAATTAGAGCTAGAGCTGGCCTACAACTTCAACATGAGGGTATGCTGAAGCTAGAGCCAAATCAGAGCTAGAAATGTGAATGAACTGGAGCCAAAGAGGGGGGCAGAGAAGAGTCAGGTCTACTGGAATTGGGGATATAATTGAACTAGAAATAGAGGTAGTTAAATGATAGAGCTAAAATGATGTTGAACCTAAGTTGGATCTGGAGCTGAGCTAGAGCTTTTTCTGGGGCTGATTCTAAGTTAAAGGCAGATTGAGTCTAAGTGGAACTAGAGATCTGACTGAGCTTTTGCTAGAGCAGGGAACTGAAGCCAGAGATGGGTCCAGGTTAGAACCAGGGCTATGGGAAAAATAGAGCTGAGAATGAATTTGAAGTTGAGCTACAGTTGGAGCTTTGCAGAAAAGCTGTAGCAAGAGCTGAGTCCCAGCTGAGCTAGTTTTGTTATTCAGTTGCATACAACTCTTTAGGGTTTTTGGCAACAACTGGAATAGAACTAAGATTGACCCTCCACTAAAATTATACTAGAGTTGCAGACAGGAATGGGTTTAAGCCAGAACTGCAACTGACTGAATAAAACTAGAGCTGAGGCCACTACTGACCTGAGCCTTCAGGTCAGGATTGAGCTGGAGATGGGGCTGGGTCTAAGCTAAGGTTAATTGTACTAACTTCTGACTGAGCTAAACTGCAGACTGGTCTCCACTTTTCTCCCTGCTAAATTTGGGTTGGGGACTAAGGTTAGTCTAAAACTAAGACTAAGCTAAAATTGATTTGTACTGAGCCCTTTCTGGAAGTGAACTTAGTATGGCTGGAGCTTAATCCATGTAGACCGGCTGCTGAGATGGGGGTGGAGATAGGGAGGGAGAGGGAGATAGTAGAGAGGGAAGGCAGACTAAGAATAGTTCACAGTCACATATCCTGGTAAGCTAGGTTGGTTCTTACCAATCCTCTTCTGGAACAGGCCTTGGTTAAGCTAGGTCCTAAGGACCATTTGCTTACAGCAGTCCTGGCCTGCAATTGGTACTCTGGGGGACTAACTAAGATCAATGAGTTTGGCTAAGCTAGTTCAAATCTATATGCAATCCCTACAAGAGATAACTTGAGCTACAGTGAGACTAAAATCAGCCCGAAAAAACTATTGCCCTATCTAGTAAATTGAGTTGAACTGAGGCTTTTCTGAATTAGCCCAAACTGACCAAAATACTTGAAAGCTAATCTGGAACTGTTTCATACTGATCCCTTACTGAAGGTGTACAGGTTAATCTGAGGCCATCCTCGGTCCTCTCTAGATCAGGTTGAAATAAACTGAGCTGGAAGGAACTGAGTCGGGAGTCGGGAGGCAGCGCACATTTAGGGCTACTTTTTTGTACACATATCCTAGTAAAAGCTAACCTAAGATGAACTGAGGTAATAATCTCTACTAAGGCTTTTCTTATTTTAACTAGTCTGTCCATGAATTCCCTCAAGAATTGAGTGGTTTTGGTAATGAGCTATTCATGAAGCCCATGTTCCAGGCCAGCTCCTATAAGGCTTTTTTTACTCATACACAGGTGCCTGTCTTCTCAAGATAGTATTAAGACCTTGAGATGATGAGTCATCTCTCTTTTCTCCTTGTCTAAAAAGATGTTACATTTTGGATTCTAGGGATTCAAAGGTTCTGGAGACCTAAACATCCCAATCCTTACTATTCACCTCCCTTCCTCACCCATACATATATTGATTTTAGCCAGAAATGAGTTTTTTCCATAGGTAGTTTTTACAGCCCTGTACAACTAGTACTTCAGGCTTAATTGGATCACTGAAAAGCAAAAAGTTCTGTTTAGCATGGATAATGGTGTTCCCAGCAGCTGACAGATTTTAGCTTAGAGGTTTTGGCTTCTCTCTGGTAATCAAGCCTATGGATTTGGATGATCTTAAAACATGACTAGAGTGATAAAGAGAATAGCATCAGTCCAGGCAGAGTTCAACTTCTACAATGCTCTACTTTTGACACTGACCAGCACTGACTTTTTATTGCTGTAAGATTCTAGAAATGCTTAATATTTTTTGAGTCGTAGGCTTCTTTGGAAGCCTGGTGATGGATTTCTTTTTTGTTTGTTTTTGTTTGTTTGTTTGTTTATTTGTTTTTATTGAGGCACTTGGAGTTAAGGGATTTGCCCAGGGTCACACAGCTAGGAAGCATT
This sequence comes from Sarcophilus harrisii, assembly GCF_902635505.1. Taxonomy (NCBI): domain Eukaryota; kingdom Metazoa; phylum Chordata; class Mammalia; order Dasyuromorphia; family Dasyuridae; genus Sarcophilus; species Sarcophilus harrisii. The sequence continues at coordinate 334,096,456 of NC_045427.1, read as the reverse complement.
AAGTATCTGAGGTCAGATTTGAACTCAGGTCCTCCTAATTTCAGGGCTGGTACTCTATCCACTCCGCCACTTAGCTCCCCTTGTCCATGTATTTTTTAAAAGTAAAGTGCAAAAAAATAAAACCAATAAGATTACAAATAAAATTAATTTTATTGAAATACATTGAGTAAAATATTAATTTTTTTAAATTCACAGACTGTGAACTTAATAGGGAACTATTGAGATGAGGGTCTTCAGGGTTGGGATTTCCCTAGGGCTGAACTCGTCTAAAAATATGCATCCTCATGTATGGTGCCTTTATTGGCAATGCTGCTTCAAACTTTGCTTAGATGCCAAGCCTCATAGAGAGCCCATGCTATGTTCTCTAGCTACTTTTTAAGGTGGATAAGTGAAAAGTGGGGCCCATACATAGAATGTGTGAAAAAGAAGGTATGAAAAAAATTAATTTTAAAAAAGAAAGCTATGACATATATTCATCTAGAGAACTTTGGATAATTTGGAAAGTGCTCACTGTACTTATCCTGCTTCCACTTTATACATACATAGTTTACAGACAAGAAAATTAACCCTTTTCTCTGCTTTGGTTCAGCCCTGCAGAGGCATCATTTTAACAATTTTTTTCCTCTCCCTTCTGCATTGCCCTCCCCCTATTCTCTTCTTCAGCTAATCCAGCTGCACCAGACCTCTTCTCTCTCTTCTCCTGTGGGAGTTCTCAAACAGAAGATGCCTCCTTTGCTGTGGGTTGTTTGGCTAAGAATTTTCTACCTGATTCCATTAACTTCTCCTGGAATTACCAAAACCGAACTGCTGTGAGTAACACAGATTTAAAGGTCTTCCCATCCCTTATGATTGGGAGCACATACACAGCCACTTCACAAGTCATCCTCCCTGCCAATGATGTCTTTCAAGGCCAAGACAGCTACTTGGTATGTAAGACTCGTCATCTCAAAGGTGAAAAGGAAATTAAAGTTCCACTCCCAGGTAAGAGTTGAAGTATAACTTCTTTTTTACCTCTTCTATGCTCCCTATCCTTGCTTTGGTCCCATGAAACAGAACTAGTTTGCAGTTTTTAGGGTAATAAAACATGCCAGCAGATAGCATAGAACATGTCTCACAACAAGCATTTTATATACAAATATAAGCTCATATACAGATACACAACAAATATATAGACACACCAAAGTACATATACATATACACATTCTCATATATTTGCCCTAGTTATAATGGACTGAAAAAAGAGATGTGATTTAAGGGGCTGTTAAGCAGATCTCCCTTCTAGATGCTGATCTCTTTATTCCAGGCTTCTTTCCATTTTCAGAATCACCCCTAATGAAAACACCAGAAACAGAAATTCAAGGCCCCATCATGGCATGGTTCTAACTCCCCCCTTTCCTGTCTTGTATTCCTATTCAGATCGTACCATCAATTCTCCTAATGTGACTGTGTATATCCCACCCCGTGATGCATTTTCCAGCTCTAGCCTAAGAAAATCCAAGCTCATCTGTCAAGCCACCAACTTCAGGCCAAGCAGGATTACGTTAACATGGCTTCGAGAGGGTAGGCCAGTTCTGTCTGGTTTCTCTCCAAGTCAAGCCCTGCCTGATGGTTCTGGGAACTACTTCCTTCAGAGCACTCTGACTATTAGTGAGAATGACTGGCTCAGTCAAAGCACGTTCACTTGCCGGGTAGATCATGAAGGGAACCGAATCCAAAAAAATGTTTCCTCAACCTGTTTCAGTGGTGGTAAGTTATACTCAAGATAGAACTCCTTGGAAGGGAATTGGAATTCTTAGCCTCCTCATTCCTGAGGTTCTACTTTATAGAATAGCCCCAGAGAAATGCTTTTTCCCAGGAAATTCTTCCTATCCCAGGGCTTGAACTCAAAAGAAAGATGGGCCAACATGCCTAGAAAGCCCCTTAGCATGCTGAAAATATATATTCCAAATACCAAGGTTTTAGTCATGGTGATCTGATCATTATCCACCTGGAAATGAAATTAGTTCTGATTTCTCCAAAAGCCTCAAACACTGAAAATGTCTGCTTAACCACTTCTCTCATAAATGGCTGAGATCAATGATGCTTAATTGTATCCCTTTCTTTTTATTTACTTGTATGGAGACACATGAGGAAAGAGTGCAAGAAAAATAATTGTGGATCTTCTCTATCAAGATTTACAGGATCACAGCTCTTTAAATCACAATAAACATTCAATAATGCAGCTAGAGAATGTTCACCTTCTCCTTCTCTTATGAGGAATGAATGAAAGGAAGTAGAAGCAGAATGCAACTTAAGCAGTTAGATTAGACATAAAAAAAAAAAAATGATCCTGAGAGCGTTGCTCATCAGTCCCTGGAGTTGGTCACTGAGTAAAAGTAGGAATAGTTTTCCTTGAAGACCAGGAGGAACATAAGAAATTCCCTTTAGTTAGAGATGACCAAAGTTAGTATCTGCCTAGAAGAGTCATTCCAAAGAGTACTTATAGAACTTATCAAACCTGTAAGCTCAGATTGTTTGCCATTTTGTCAAACAAGGATAGAGCCATAGTAAGCCAGGATTGTTTTGTCTCAATTTGCTTCCTTTCAGAAATTAAATTTGTTTTCCTTTAACCTAGGCCCAGAATCACCCATTGAAGTCTTTGCCATTCCCCCCTCCTTTGCAAGCATCTTTGATACAAAATCAGCCAAATTAACCTGTGTAGTCACAAATCTTCCCACCTTTCAAAATTTGAATATTTCCTGGACCCATGAGAATGGAAAAGCACTGGAAACTACTATTAAGGTGTCCCACAGCCATCCCAATGGTACCTTTAGTGCTGAAGGAGAAGCCACAGTCTGTGCAGAGGAATGGAATTCAGGGGACATATTCAAATGCATCGTGATTCATCCTAACCATCCTGTTCCCTTGAAGAAAGAAATCTTTAAGCAACAGGGTAAGGGTTCCAACTTTCTTCTTCTTATCACATTTCCTCCCTCCCCTGAACCCTGCAAATGACTCGTCCAGGATAAGATTACTATCTTGGAGGCCATGTGACTGGGAAGCTTTAAACACATAGTCTCTCTGGAAAAAAAAACCTTTTGACCTCAATCTTTTGCCCCCAGAACAAAACCAACAAAGTCAAATCAGGAAAGTTCCAGTAGATCTTCCTTTTCTTCATATTCCTTTTTCCTATCTTTATTCCCACCCTTCCATATGTTTAGATTTACTGGGAAAGACTGAGATAATCTTTCTATAAGGGCCCCATTACTTATAACTCTTTGAAATACTAAAGTATTTCAGAGCTTCTTTTCTAATTTTATCCTACTAGACTCCAGGCTTACCACAAGACTCTCTTTTTCCTTGACTTCTATTGTGCTTTTTAGGTGCATCTATGAGCTTTCTACTCTTAGGCCTTCCAATTTTAAGTCCATTTAATCCAATAACCTTTTTGCTTAACAGACGCTATCCAGCATGCACCGGCGGTCTATCTGTTGCCTCCAACTTCTGAAGAACTGAGTCTGAGGGAAGCAGCTACCCTAACGTGCCTGATTAAGGACTTCTCCCCACCAGATATATTTGTCCAATGGCTGCACAAAGGACAGCTTATACCCTCAGAGAAATATGTCACCAGCAGCCCCCAGCAGGACCCCCAGAAAGATGGTCTCTACTTTGCCTACAGCACCGTGACAATGTCTGAGAAACACTGGAATGCAGGGGATTCCATTACTTGTGTAGTGATTCATGAAGCATTACCTTTGTCGGTGACTGAGAGGACCGTGGACAAGTCCACTGGTAAACCCACCTTCGTCAATGTCTCCCTTGTGCTATCTGATACAGCCAATACCTGCTACTGAGAGAGTGCCAGTCTTGGTCAGCCTCTTTTTTCATGGGGCAGATTCTGGGGGCCTCTGGGTCAACTGAAGCCCCCAAGGAGTATATAAGATCATATGACTAAATAAGAAACTGCATTTTATAAAAATTAGAAATAAAAAATAATCAATTTTACAAAGAGGAATTGATTCTGGTTTTGTAGTAAACAACGGTATCTGGCTGGCCCTCAGCTTTCTGTGCAACATTTCCTTCCTGATTGCACTCCTCAAATTATTTGCACACACCCACACATACAACAGCACCACCACCTTAGGTCTTGCCTTTCTCACCCAATCTGATCACCTCTCCCAAACTTTACTCCACACTTCAACTCCATGTTCTCAGACGCAACATGCAATACAATTCATGTTTTTTAGCCCTTCAGAACAAGTTTTGGCAAAAACAAAACAAACAAACAACATATATATACACACACACCCAAGCACATAAGCACACACACACACACATACACAATACACATACACACACACCCCATCACTAGATTAAATCAGTGAAAACTTTTTCCCTGAATAGAAGTATGAACAATTGTAGAATTTTTATAATCCTGCTATCGCATAGACTTTTTAGCCAGAGATATAATTTTAAACCTTAATAGGTTTCCCACTTATAATATTCAGCCCTTTTGGAGAAAGAGAAAAGGAAACAAAGCCCCTTACAATAGCCTTGATTATATTAATTCCATACCTCAGCCTAGTGATACAGAATTCAGAAATCCTGTCTCACCAATCTGAATGATCCTTGGATGGTCCTTTTAATTCCCTCATCTGGGCTTTGAGTGGAAACCTAGTTATTTCATTTACTCATGTTTAAGGGACATGTCCTAGGACTCTGTGTCCCAGGGATGAGTAATTCTAGACTCAAGAAAGGTCAGTTCAAGACAATGTCTCCATTTTCTTCCTCAATATACCCCATACCTGGTGATTCTGACCGAGACCCTTAGCATCTGCCCCTAGATAAACATAATCTCATCCAAAGAGTACAAGCTGATGGAACCAGAACAAGAGAAGACCAATCTTTAAGACTGAGGGTAGAGTTGATGTCAAATATAGCCTTGTTGAATAACTTCCATGGAAGAAGTCATGGGTTACCTTTTATAAGACAAGAGACATATCTAAGGGATCCAGTTGAATAATTCCACCCTTCTGACTTTCTTGTTGGAAGCCACATGAGGATGGAATTTCAAGTGGTCCCAGGAAGACCAATGATCCTTTATCCAAAGAACTTATGGTTCTAATGTAGCTTGTACCTGAAAAGAAAAGAGAAAACTCATTCAGAAATTGCCCACTGTCCAATAACAGAAGTCCAAACAATGGAAGAAGAAATCTAGTCTTAATGAATTTGATGTGTTGTTTCAAAAAAAATTGAACTTTTATGTAGAAAATTAATGTTCTCTAATTTGCCTGAATAGCACAAAAATAGAGAAACCATTTTTGTTTCCATATCTAAACTTACCTGAAATCTCCAAATAAATCAGTTCCCAAACATATCCTAGATGTGCCCTTGGGATCTCAGCAAGAAAATCTAAATTCCCCAAAAGTTCAGTGAATCCTGTACTCCAAGTTCAATTCCATTATAACAGAAGTATTTGAATAGCCTGTGCAAAATGAAGGCTATAGAATGAGTCTTACTGTAGCCCAACTTTAGTTTCTCCAAGAAATCAGACACCATAGCCCTCAGTAATAATCAGCAATGATTATTTATATATATAGCAGGGATTTCCAATCCTCCCTCCTGTGTCATAAGTTATTCAGGAAAAACGAAACTTGAGAAATCCTTTAACAAAAAAAGACAGAGAAAAAATTTTTCATGGAGAAAAACTGAAAGTAAAGTTATGCTACGGGAATGTGAGGACAGAAAAAAAAAGAAAGAATTAACTTAGAAACAGTAAACAATAGAAATGATGCCTTGAAATGATGCCTTAAACAGCATCTTGGTGATGTTATTAGGATGACAGTATAACCTAGTATAGTCTTTAATTGGAATGTTAGGATGTTATTACTCTCTACATTTCCAATTCCTAAACAGTTTTATGATCCAAATGTTGTTTACCAAGTTAGTCCTTCCATATAGAGCTATAAATATTATATTATTCAATCATGACTTAAAAAGGAAGAAGGAAATAAAGTGATAACCACATTAGTTTCAGTTTCTTCCCAGATTTAACATAATCATGGAAAGATATTCTCAGAGTACTATAAATTTCAACTACATTCTACTACTTCTCTTGTGGACAACCAGATAGGGTCTTCCATGATGATGGGAAAAACACTAAGCTACCTCCTATTTGTTGCAGTTTATAGTGGGCTGCAGTTGAATTATGTGCTCACTTAACTCAATTCTTCTCTTTAACCCTTGATTCTTCCAAAATAGCATTTTTCATAATCAGATTTGGAAAGGAGAGTCTTGAAATTAGCCACAATTCATTAAACTCTTGGCTCATCTCCACCTTCCCAGCCTCATACTGGTTCATAGTTCACATCCATCTTAGTACTCTCCTCTATGTCACTTAAGACAATTTGAGGACCATATTGATTCTCAAGATTTTTCATATCCAAATAACTACATAGATAGAATGTGTTCCTAAGAGCCTACATGAACTAGGAAAATCCTAAATCAAAATTTTCATCAGTAGGAATAGACATATAGATGCACACATACACAAAACCTTATATATAGATGCAGTCATTTCTCATATATATGACCTACATTATCATCATTGCTCTCTATCTGTGTGTCTCTCTCTGTCCCTGTCTCTGTTTCTCTCTGTCTCTGCCTAGCACGCTTGTGCTCTCTCTCTCTCTCTCTCTCTCTCTCTCTCTCTCTTTCAATTATTGCTCCCATTGTCCTCACACTCTGGTCATCCATAAAAGTGTCACAGAGTTAAATCATTGTATCCCAAATGGGTAAATCAGAACTCAGTTTTAAATTGTGACTTTAATCTTATTATCAGCACTATATAGGCATCTGTGATAATGCAAGCAAAGTTTCCCTTTTTAAATGTATTATCATCCCTTTCTCTGCAAATCTTATCACATTGTCTTCCAGAACATATTTTCAGTTGTATTTTTCCAAATTCCCAAGTTTCTGACTCCCAAGAGATTTACAACTGTCTTATTTCTAAACACCTGGCTTTATGTCTAGGGCAAGGACCAAAGATCAGGTCTTCTTAAACTTTTTCCATTTATGACTCATTTTCATCCAAGAAATTAAGTATTTAAGTGAGATGATTCAGGCTAGTTCCAATGGTCTTGTTATGGAGAAAGCCATCTGCACTCAGAAAGAGTGTGTGGATCACAACATAGTATTTTAATTTTTTTTTGTTATTGTTTGTTTGCACTTTGTTTTCTTTCTCATTTTTTTCCTGTTAGATCTAATTTTTTTTGAGCAATATGATAATTGTGGAAATATGTATAGAAGAACTGCACATGTTTAACATACATTGGATTACTTGTCATCTAGGAGAGGGGTGGGAGAAGGGAGGAAGAAAAAAGTTTGGAACACAAGGTTTTGCAAGGGTGAATGTTGAAAACATCTATTCATATGTTTTGAAAATTAAAAAGGAGAATAAAAAATTGAGCATATAGGTATATAAAGTAGATATACATATCAAACATTTACTGATAATCATAATTTTGCATCCCCTACATTCAGTTACAAGAGCTCACATAGGGTCACAAATCACAGTTTAAGAAGCTGGGCTCTAGATAATGCCTTCCTCATAGAAAACACATCTGTGAGACTCCTAATACGCAGTTTATTTCAATGACAGCCTGTCCCAAGTAGAAAAATCTTCTGTTTGTAGTGACTGAATCTAACATTTATCTTTCTGTTTTCTATCACTCAAAAATCCACAAAGAAGGGGAAGTAAATGCTGAAGAAGAAGGATTTGAAAACTTATGGACAACAGCTTCTACTTTCATTGTACTCTTCCTACTGAGTCTCTTTTACAGCACAACAGTCACTTTGTTCAAGGTAAGAAGACAGAGATGCATACAGTTTGAACAAGCATGTGCCCAAGGAAGCATGATGTGGGCACTCTTTCTTTTTAGATAAATTGTGATATTATTAAGTTATTAAATATTCAGGTAAACCTGAAGTTATATTTACATTTTTATTTAGGTAACAATACTAAAGATTGCTAAATGTTAAGTGTGCTTTGCATTTAATTGCATATGCTTACCACTGTAAATATTGGATTTTTTACTGCTATAAAATGCTACTTGTTTGAGTATGCTTGTTTCTTATTTTCCTGGCATGTTCATTTGATTCTTGTGTTTCATGTCTATTTATTCATTGTTTTGTGTATGTACTCCTGCTTATAATTAGTTGTATCTTACATATAAGATGCAGCCCTTTTTAGTCTTCTTGTTTGTATCTTACAGTTTCTTGTGTATCCTTCCAACCAATTATACTAATCTTTTTGTTATTCCTTGAACAAGAGATTTCATCTTCAGTCTCCAGACATTTTCAGTCTGTTTCTTGTGCCTGTAATGCTTTCCCTTCTCATCTCTATCTACTAGTTTACCTACCTTCCTTTAAGTTCTAATTTAGATCTCTTTTTCTACAAAAAGCCTTTTCTAATCCCTCTTCATTCTAGTTCTTTCTCGCTGTTAATTCATTTTAATTTATCATATATGTGTGTGTATTATATTTTTATGCATATAATATTACATGTATTCATACACATATATGTTGTTTATACATATTTGTTTGCTTGTTGTCTACTCCATTCAATTTTGAGCTCCTTGAGGACAGATACTGCCTTTTGCTATGTTAAGCACAGTACCTGGCATATAGTAAGTGAGTAAGTGCTTAACAAATATTTGTTGACTAACTTTAAAAGGTCTCATTTCTAAAATATATAGGGATTATATTTAGGACAACAAAGTCACAATTTTAGGTCTCTGTAGGAAGCATAATTTAACATATCATTCTGTATATATCCCATATCTATGACTTCAGAGGACATCTAAGTACAGCCCTATTATTTTGCAGGTGAGAAAACAGAGACCCAGGAAAGTTAAGTATCTTGTGTAAGGTAGCACAGTATTGAGGGAAAGAAATGGAATTTGAACTTGAGTTCTCTGACTTTAGAGTCAATGGTATTTCCCATTATACCACTTTCATTATTCCAAACTATCTCCAGTGGATTTTTTATTTCTGCTATTCCCTCCCAAAAAAATGGTCAAGAGGAAAGCCATGCATTTTATTGTTACTATTATTTATAATATTTGACATTTACAAAAAGCCTTAAATAAAACATACCTTAAAATACATATTTATCCTGTTTTACATATGTAGAAACTGAATCTCAAAGAGATTAACATGACCTACATATTATCACACAGCTAGTAAGTAGAAGATGGAATTCGAATCTGGGTCTTCTTAAGTTCAAATCTAGTACACTTACATTATACTGTTTCTTTATTATTCACAGGTGAAATAAATTCATGCCTGAAAGCAGGGAGACTGGACCAAAAGAAGGGATAATTCCCTGAAGGCCTGAACCACGTTCCTGATACAATTCACCTTTTCAACAACTCCTGGAAGACCAAGAGGCTCCCAAGCTTATGAGGGTGGTGGAGAAAAAAGGGAGTAGGATTTAACTTTTGACTTCATTGTGGTTTTCCCACATCATCCTATTAGTTTATGTAGAATTTATCTCCTATAACTTCTCTTATGTCCTCCCTCCAAAATTAGGATTTTTATAAAAATGTATATTTCTTAAGCACAATTAATTGTATTTTACTTGTTAAAAAAAAACTAGAAAAAAATAAAAAAAAACTATTGTAGACACATCATTTCGATACAGTGTGACTTTTAAATTAAATTGTCAAAATGACTTTTATTAAAAACGCCAAAAATATCTAAAAATCCTGATATACTTTTCCTGTTCTAGGAGCTCATTGAGGACTATTCTCAATTCATCAGAGATTTATGTAGAGCTATGTTATTCTAAAACTCAAAACCCAGTTTTGCTTTATATTAGGAAAGCCAAACATTCAGTGCTTAAGAGTAGGACCTGGGAAAGAAAATATTATTGAGGAAGCAATGGATATTTAAAATTAGAGATGGCTTTAGTGTTCTGATAAACGTTGAATTCAAGATCTCTTATAATCATAGCAAATTTAATTTATCAAACTCAGCTACAACTTTGCATTACAGTGACCTATTTGTTAAGAAATATCTTCTTCCAGTATGTATTTTCTGAATCAACAAAATCATTTTCTTAGATCACTTTTATGTTCTGACTAAGCTTATCCTATAGAGATTTAAGGAAAAAAGTGGGTTTCATTGAAATTTACTTTAACCAAGAACTGATTTAAATGACTCTCCACTAGAATCTTTTACAATCAGGAATGGTCACATTGTCTGTCAAAGAACTGAGCAATGATTGTCATGCTATTTGTCAAAGGGAAACCAAAATGATCTACAAAGGAACTGTTGGGTGTGGTTACTGAATCAGTGTCACTGATATTTGAGAAATCCAAGCACCTGGAAGAATTACTATAAAACTGGATATAAACAAATATTCCAGCTTCCATAGTCTAGCATGCCAATTTCTGGTAAAATTCTACAGTGGATCTACAATGTTTTATCATTTAGAAATGGAAAAAATCATTAATTATTATGAGCCAATATGGATTAATTAAGAAATAGTCCTACTGGGAGATGATTCTGGGGAAATGGCAGAGTAAGTCAGAAAATTCCCAAATCTCTACATTTTCCCCACAAACAAAATAAAATTATACCTCAGGGCAAATGTAGACCAATGACAAACTAATAAGAGTTGGAGTAGAACAATTTTTCTCCTGGGACTATGGTCTTATTAGACATCAGAAGAAAAGCCCTAACAGAGGTTTGACCTTTGGGGAATGTAAATGTACCTCTAAACTATCTCCACTGAAACAACAGGCAGGACACATATATTGTATCTATTATGTGACATATTTAACATGTATAGGACTGCTTACCATCTGGGAGAAGGGGTGGAGGGAGGGAGGGGAAAAATCGGAACAGAAGTTAGTGCAAGGGATAATGTAAAAAATTACCCTGGCATGGGTTCTGTCAATAAAAAATTATTAAAGAAAGAAAGAAAGAAAGAAAGAAAGAACAGGCAGGAAGTCCTGGGGGCTAGCTGGGTTCAGAGGTAGCCTCAGCCCCAACCACAGAATTTTTATTTCCTGGACATGTGGGGAGTTGGGAGTCTGAGTTCAGTAAGATTGTGGGAACTTCTGCTCATAAGAAACTCTAGATCTTAGCTATATAGCTGAAACTCAGTCCTAATCAAGAAAGAACCAGCACATACAAAGGATGGAGTTCTTGGTTTGGAGTTTGGGATCTGGGGCCAGACAGGAGAACTGAAATGAAGCCAGAGATACCATACCCACCACCCGAGGACTAGAGGTGATTATACTAACAAATCCTTAAACTTACTATGGGAATAGGGAAGATCAGAGTTCACCTTCAAAGGAGGATATTGAAGTAGGAAAAAAAATTTCCTCCTATTCCAAAAAATAAAGTTAAATGGTTATGTGCCTAAAAATAATTTATAGAAGAACTCGAAAAATTCTTTAAAAAACCAAATGAGAGAGATTGAGAAAAACTACAATAAACAAGTAAATAAGAACACAACAAAAAAAGATTATGAAAAGAAAGTCACCACTAGAAAAGGAGATCCAGAGCTTTAAGAAAATGACTCTGAAAATTAGAATTGCTCAAGGAGAAGCCACTAAAGGTATAAAAGACCAAGAAATAATAAAACAAAATATAAAAAATGAAAAAATAGAAGAGAATATAAAGCATCTCCATGAATATAAAACTAGATCCAGAGAATAAAGAAAAGAATACAAAAAACTAATTGGACTACCTGAAAGCAATGACTAAAAAAAGAACCTTGACCCAATAATGCAAGAAATAATGAAAGAAAATTGTCATGAAGTAATAGACAAAGAGGGAACAGTACAAATAGGAGGGAAAATCCTCCAATCATCACCTCAAACAAATCCTACAAGGAAAATATACAAGAACATCATTCCTAAAATTCAAAATCCCCAGTTCAAAGAGAAAATTTTACAAGCAACAAAAAACAAGAACAACAATTCAAATATATTGGAGCTACAATTAGAATTGCATAAAACTCATCAGTGGCTACAACAAAAAAACACAGGTCCTGAAATACTATATAGTGACAAACAAATAAACTAGAGCTGTGATCAAAAATATTATATCCAGCAAAATTAAGTATAATATTGAATGGAAAAATGAACTATTAGATCTTCAGGATTTTGTCACAAACAAACCTGAACTCAATAGAAAAATGAATATGTAAGAGCCAAGATCAAAGATTAATTTATAGTACTCAATAAGGACAAATAAGGACAAACTGTTTATCTTTTATATATGGAAATATAAACCATATGTCTAAGACTATCAGTAACTGGGTAGCCCAAAGAGAGATTGGGGTAGAGCTGAGTATGATGTGACTTTTATAAACAAAATCATATAAGAAAAGATAAAAAACAGTAATTATACTATACAAATTAAATGAGAAAGCAAGATCCAACAAAGAGAAATTAGATGGAAGAGGAGAGCTGGTAGTGCTGAAATCTTACATCAGGAATAGATTAAAAAGGGAACAATACATATATGTGTGTGTATCTACATACATGGATCTATATACACACATAGATATGTATACATAGATGTAGATATATAGAAAGATAGATTTGGAAGGTTCCATGCTCCAAAATCTATAGAGAAATAAAAGATATTTGGGAGTTATCTACCAAGACAAACTCAGTAACTGTATGAACATAATTTATGAAATACTTTTCACACAAATAAAGTTAGATCTAAATAAGTGGAAAAATATCAATTGCTCATGGGCAGGCTGAGCTCATATAATAAAAATGACAATTCTAAGTGAGAATTCTACCTAAATTAATTCACTTATTCAATGCCAAGCCAAACTTCCAAAAAAGAATTAATAAAGCTATAAAAAATGTCAAAATTCATCTGAAAGAACAAAAGGTCAAGAATGTCAAGGAAAGTAATAAAAAAAAAATCTAAAGAACCAGGCCTAGGCATACCAGATCTAAAACTATATTATAAAGCAAAACTAATTGGTACTGGCTAAGAAATAGAAGGTGGATCAGTAAAATATGTTAGGTACACAAGACACAATAATCAATACCTATAGTAACAGATAGAACCAAAGACAGCTTCTGGGATAAGAACTCACAATTTGAAAAAAAACTGCTGGGAAAACTGGAAAATATGACAGAAATTAGGCATTGACCAACATCTCATGCCATATATCAAAATAAAATCAAAATCAGTACATGATTTAGATATACCATAAGCAAATTAGGAGAGCAAGGGACAGTCTACCTGGAGAAGAGAATTCCACCCCCCCCACCCCGAGTCAATTGGGGTTAAATAACTTGCCCAGGGTCACACAATCAAGACGTGTTAAGTTAAGTTAAGGTCAGGTTTGGATTCAGGTCCTCCTAACTACCCAGTGGTCCTCAAACTTTTGTTCTCAATATCTTTATCCTATTAAAAATGATTGAGGATCTATCCAAAGAGTTTTTGTTTATGTGGTTTATAGTTATAGATATTGATCACATTAAAAATAAAAACTAATTATGAATTTGTAGACTCTCTGAAAGGATTTCAGAGATTCCCAGGATGCTCTGGACCAGACTTTGAGAACCACTGCAACTACCCAACTAGCTGCTCCCAGAAGAGAAAAATTTATGAAAAATAGATAAGAGAATATTATGAAATGCAAGATAAATAATTTTGATTACATTAAATTTAAAAGTTTTTGCACAAAGACAATTCAGCCAAGATTAGAAGGGAAGCAGAAAGCTGGGAAACAATTTTTACAGGCAGTATTTCTGATAAAGGCCTCTCTAAAATGAATTGAGTTCAATTTATAAGAATACAAGTCATTCCCCAATTGATAAATGGACAAAGTATATAAACAAGTGGTTTTCAGATGAAGAAATTAAAGCCATCTAGAAAAATGGTCTAAATCACTATTTATTAGAGAAATGCAAATTTTGGCACACTTATGAGATTGGCCAATATGATAGAAAAGGAAAATAATAAATGCTTTAGAAGATGTGGGGAACAAATAAAGTCAGACTTAAATAATTGGAAAAATATTAAGTGTTCTTGGATAGGCCGAGTGAATATAATAAAGATGACAATACTCCCTAAACTAATCGATTTATTTAGTGCTATACCAATCAGACTTCCAAGAAAATATTTTAATGATCTAGAAAAAATAACAACAAAATTCATATGGAATAATAAAAGGTCGAGAATCTCAAGGAAATTAATGAAAAAAAAAATCAAATGAAGGTGGCCTAGTTGTACCTGATCTAAAACTATATTATAAAGCAGCAGTCACCAAAACCATTTGGTATTGGCTAAGAAATAGATTAGTTGATCAGTGGAATAGGTTAGGTTCACAAGACAGAAGAGTCAACTGTAGTAATCTAGTGTTTGACAAACCCGAAAATCCAAACTTTTGGGATAGTAATTCATTATTTGACAAAAACTGCTGGGATAACTGTAAATTAGTATGGTAGAAATTAGGCATGGACCCACACTTAACACTGTATACCAAGATAAGATCAAAATCAATCCATGATTTAGGCCTAAAGAACGAGATTATAAATAAATTAGAGGAACATAGGATAGTTTATCTCTCAGACCTGTGGAGGAGGAAGAAATTTGTGACCAAAGATGAACTAGAAACCATTATTGATCACAAAGTAGAAAATTTTGATTACATCAAATTAAAAAGCTTTTTACAAACAAAACTAATGCAAACAAGATTAGAAGGGAAGCAACAAACTGGGAAAACATCTTCACAGTTAAAGGCTCTGATAAAAGCCTCATTTCCAAAATATATAGAGAATTGACTCTAATTTATAAGAAACCAAGCCATTCTCCAATTGATAAATGGTCAAAGGATATGAACAGACAATTTTCAGATGATGAAATTGAAACTATTACCACTCATATGAAAGAGTGTTCCAAATCATTTTTGATCAGAGAAATGCAAATGATACCACTACATACCTGTCAGATTGGCTAAGATGACAGGAAAAAATAATGATGAATGTTGGAGGGAATGCGGGAAAACTGAGACATTAATGCCTTGTTGGTGGAGTTGTGAATGAATCCCACCGTTCTGGAGAGCAATCTGGAATTATGCCCCAAAAGTTATCAAATTATGCATACCTTTTGACCCAGCAGTGTTTCTACTGGGCTTATACCCCAAGGAGATACTAAAGAAGGGAAAGGGACCTGTATGTGCCAAAATGTTTGTGGCAGCCCGCTTTGTAGTGTCTAGAAACTGGAAAATGAATGGATGCCTATCAATTGGAGAATGGTTAGGTAAATTGTGGTATATGAATGTTATGGAATATTATTGTTCTGTAAGAAATTACCAGCAGGGCCATCCTCAGCAATGAGATGAACCAAATCATTTCCAATGGAGCAATAATGAACTGAACCAGCTAAGCCCAGACAAAGAACTCTGGGAGATGACTATGAACCATTACATTGAATTCCCAATCCCTATATTTATGCCCACCTGCATTTTTGATTTCCTTCACAAGCTAATTGTACAATATTTCAGAGTCTGATTCTTTTTGTACAGCAAAATAATGGTTTGGTCATGTATACTTATTGTGTATCTAATTTATATTTTAATATATTTAACATCTACTGGTCATCCTGCCATCTAGGGGAGGGGGTGGGGGTAAGAGGTGAAAAATTGGAACAAGAGGTTTGGCAATTGTTAATGCTGTAAAATTATCCATACATATAACCTGTAAATAAAAGGCTATCAAATAAAAAAAAAAAAGATTCATTTGAGTCTCAGTTTAGCCTGCATAAAATCTTCCTTGATGTCTTCAAGAGCCTAAGGCATGAGCTGATATAATCCCCATATGAACTTTGGAATATGTAGAGGCATTCTGTGACTGATCAAATAAAAGAAAATCTCATCTAAAAATAAAAGAAAGAAAGAAAGAAATGACCAGCAGGATGAATACAGAGGCTTGGAGAGACTTACACGAACTGATGCTAAGTGAAACGAGCAGAACCAGGAGATCATTATATACTTCAACAACGATACTATATGAAGATGTAATCTGATGGAAGTGGATTTCTTTGACAAAGAGACCTAACTCAGTTTCAATTGATCAATGATGGACAGTAGCAGCTACACCCCAAAAAAGAACACTGGGAAATTAATGTAAACTGTTTGCATTTTTGTTTTTCTTCCTGGGTTATTTTTACCTTCTGAATCCAATTCTCTCTGTGCAACAAGAGAACTCTTCAGTTTTGTACACATATATTGCATCTAGGATATATTGCGACATATTTAACATAATATAGGACTGCTTGCCATCTAGGGAAGGGGGTGGAGGGAGAGAGGGGAAAAATCAGAACAGAAGTGAGTGCAAGGGATAATGTTGTAAAAAATTACCCTGGCATGGGTTCTGTCAATAAAAAAGTTATTATAAATAAATTTTAAAAAAAGAAGATGTGGGGAAATTGGAACTCTGATGCATTGTTGTTGAAGTTGTAAACTGAATCAACCACTCTGGAGAACGATTTGGAACTATGCCCAAAGGACCATAAAATTGTGCATACCCTTTGACTCAGCAATATGTCTGTTAAGATTGTATCTCAAAAAAAATCATAAAAATGGAAAAAGATCCAGATGCAAAAAATGTTTATAGTAGCTCTCTTTGTGGTGGCAAATAGGAAATCAAGGGCATGCCCATTAATTGGAAATGGTTGAACAAATTGTGGTATATGCATGTAATTGAATATTATTGTTCTATAAGAAATGATAAGCAGATGGATTTTAGAAAAACTTGGAAGGACGTATATGAACTGATACTGAATAAAGTGAGCAGAACCAGGACAAAATTGTACTCAGTAACAGCAACACTGTGCAGATGACAATTCTGATAGACTTTGCTCTTCTCAGTAATATAATGATCTAAGGCAATTCTGAAAAACTCATCATAGAAAGAGATAATAGATTATATCCCTCTAAAGAAAGAACTACGGAATCTGAATGCAAATTGATGCATACAGTTTTCACTTTTTTGTAGTTGTTTTTTCTTTCTTATGTTTTCCCCTTTTGTTCTTATTGTTCTTTCACAAGATGACTAATGTGGAAATACATTTAATATGATTATACATGTATAACCTATATCAGACTGCCATCTTGGAGAGGGGTGACGAAAGAGAAGTAGAAAAAAATGGAAATCAAAATCCTATAAAAGTAAATGTCAAAAACTAATAAGTAAATTTCAAATAAACAAACAAATAAAAAAGACAAGATGAAAGACACCACTGAGTCCTGACAGAGATGTAATTAATTTAAAGTGCAGAAACACATACACTTTCAGACATAATCAATGGAGGAGGATTTGTTTTTTGAACTATGTGTGTTTGTAGGAAGTTTTATTTTTCTTTAACTAGAAGAAGGGATCAATTGAGAGATACAAGACATAAATTCTTGTTAAAATAAGTAAGTAATTTTTAGAAATTCCAAAAAGAAAAAAGAAGAGGGGAAGGGAATAGTATAAGGCAAAGTATAGAAGAATGTATAGATTAATGGGAGTGGGATAAAGTGATTAGATTGATGGGAATAGGATAAAGACGGAGAGAAGTAGGGAAATAAAAGGGAGGGATCCTGGGGGAAGGGGGGAAGATAAATAATAATTAGAAGTTAGAAGTAAAGTAGAAGAGTTAGCAGAAAAAAGAAACGAGATAAACACAAAACAATGATCAGGAGTAGAAATTATTAGAAAAAAAGCAGGAGCAGTAATCATTGATATCAAGCAAATCAAAGTTTAAAAAGATTCAATCAAGAGAGAAATCTACATTATGTTAGTCAAATTAATATTAAATAATATGTGTATGTGTAATATTAAATAATATGTGTAACATAATCTTAAATATATGTATATATATATGTATGTTAGTATGTATATATGGATGTATATGTGAATGTGTAAATGCATGTATATATAAATATATCAATATATCCATGCTTAATTATAATTTACTTGGCAGGGGGAGAGGGAGAGAGGATGAAAGAGGAAAAAATAATAAAAGAACAAAAGAAAATCTATAAACAAACAAAGATGAACAGTTTTGAATACAATGTCTTCTATTATTATATGTCCTTTCTTGAAAAGGAAATTTATTGTAACATATTTTGAATCCTCCCTTATGTTCTGCAGTACACATGACAATTTGTTTTTCCTTTTTTTCTTTTTTTTTCTTTTTTCTATTTTTTTTGTTTTTTGTTTTAAGCAAATTTTAAAAATAAAAAAATGAGCTCTATTACAATAATTTCATTTCCTTTTGTATAGAATTATTACAATAGTAGATGGTGTGAATGACAATATAATATAATTGAATTTCAGTGAAATATTTAATACATAATATTTCTTAATAGTCTTATAGATAAGATTTAGTCCAATTCACAATTAGATGAATTTGAAACAGATTGATGATTAGGCCTAAAAAGTGTTTATTACTGGCTTGATGTCAACCTGGAAGGATAATTATAGTAGAAAATCTGAAGGCTCTGTGCTTAGCCTAGTTCTGTTCGATATTTTTGTCAATAATATGAATGAAAAATTAGATGACATACATAAAATTTGCAAATAACACAATGTTAGAAAAGAGATATATACTGAATGACAGAATCAGTATTGGTTGGAAATAAATGTGTTAAAAGTAAATTATAAAATTCAACACCTGAATTCAAATTATCAGTAAGAAAAACTGCAACAGATGAGGTCAGTGAAAGAGTCTTAGTCTACTCTGCCCTAATCAAACCACATTTAGAATATAATGTCTAGAACCACATTTATAAAAACCATGCCTACAAGCTAGAGTAAAACCAAGTAGTAAATGAACTTGAAATCATGTCAAACAAAGATAAGTTAAGGAATAAGGAATGTTCAAACTAGAGAAAATTCAATTAGTCATTCAACAAGCACTGTGCTAGGATTTGAAAAGGTCAAAGAAAGTCCAAAACCAACCAAGCAAGCAAAAATTCTCCCTGTCATCAAAACACTCGCATGACAATTTTCTTCAAATACTTGAAATACTTTATTTATAAATATATACTTCATATATCCTTTATGTATAAATTGTGTGTCTACATACTTTTTAAAATAAAAGATAAATAAATATAAATAAATAAATAAATAAATGTGCATTTTATAGATATAGACTTCCAAACTTATTTTGTTTCTTGGAAACTGTTAAGTACAACTTCTCTAAGAAGGAGTAGGGACTAGATTCTAAAATATTTTTTGTACTATGAAAATGATAGTTGGGGAAAAAAAAAAACAACTATTTGCACACAACAAATTCCTATATACTTTTTGTTGCTGATTTGGTGTCATGCTTATTGAACATTTTGGCAAATACTTATTTTTATAAGCCTAAAAGTAATTCTTTGAATGTTAAAAAAAAACTACTAAAAGGCAATACAAAAATACTTCTAAACACTGATGTGTTATGAACAGATTCTCAGATGTTTATTGGATGAGTTGTTTATTTCAGTTCAGGTGGGGGAAAAGGAGCACACTGCAACCCTCAAACATATTTATCTTTGCTATATTGGCAGAATAAGTGCTTCATACATTCAACAATAATATTTTAGCAAGACTTATCAATCAATAATATTTTTATCTCATAAACATGAATTAAAAATCACATAGAAAAATGTATTAAAATTGGTCAAATATGAAGATTGAAATTTAAGTTACTGTGTGTTTAGTAAATGCTTATTGTTAATACAATAAGACATGCTTATTGTATGCATAAGCTATATATATATTCTGATTTTGTTAAAATAAAAAGTCAAACAAAAAAAGAAAAAAATCAGAATGAGAGTAATATCGTCCATATTTTTTAATTTGCAAACCTCTATCAATAAGACATTTTTGAGCATGGACCTCCTACATGCAATACTGTCATGTACATTATAAAGCATATACAAAAAAATACAAATTTTTTAATATGAATAAAAGTTAAAATTCATGACATTTTGAAAAGAATTTTTTCTTTACTAAAAGTAACCAAAAACACCTTTTTTCTCCTATTAAAATATTATTAACAATAATAATTGTTGGTGTTTTTCTTTTCTTTAAAATAATAATTTCTCTGGGAGAAAGCAGGTTTCTCGGGGAAGTTTTCTGGAGGCAGCCTTAGTTTCAGTTACAATTAAATAATTACTCCAAAATCTCAGCCAGCTGATAAAAGTTCAGATCTTTTATTGTCTCCTTCAATATAGCCCGGTTAGCTCAGAGGCCTATCTCTCCGCTTGGTTCTAAGAGCTCCACCCAAATGTCTCCAAATCCAAAGGTTTGTCCTTCTGACTCCAGCCAGCACCAAGGTAGAAGATACAATGAATCTCTCTTCCCTCAAAGATAGGGCTTGTGAGCTTCCTCACAGAGTGCTCCTCTCCGACCCCTGGGAATGTTCCCAAAAAACTGTCTCGAGTGGCTCACTGGAGCTGTATTTATGCTACTTCTCTGAGAGTGGGATTGTGGGATCTCCCAGCATGCTCTCTGGCCCTAAGAACTTCAAAGGAGATGTGAATTCCGATATCTCTTTCTAAACCCTGAAATCTCCCAAACTTGTGAACTCCAAAGAGTACTTAAATATTTCTTGCTTCTATGAACTCTCTAAAGGTGTGAACACAAGCATCATTTCTATCAGTTGTACTTAGTACCTTGTTTCAAGTTCTGGCCCAAAATATCTCCTTCTAAGATCAAATCAATCATATTGAACCATGCTAAATTAGATAATTATTGTCTCTATCAACTCTAATGGCTTAACACTTTGTAAAAATTCCAACATCTCCCCTTTTCTTTTGATTTAGAACATAGGCAATCATAACTTCCTTGACGTCTTAAGGAGGTGAGAACTCCAAAAAGGTGATCACGCCTTCCCTGACTGCTCAAAAAAGGAGTGAAAACACCATAAAAAGAAGGTGGCCGTGCTCTCCCTGATATCTCAGGAAGGGAAATGAAAACAGCAAAGGAAATAGAAAATCAAATCAGATTAGCAGGTTTCTAAAGGGACTCACTTGAAACAAGTATGAAACAAGGTGTACATTAATTCATCAATATGGGAGGCATTACACATAATTACATAAGCACATAGCAATATAACACAGGCTAGTAGTAACGTTAACAAATAACATAAATCAACATGAAGAATTTACACATGTCCATAAGTCCTAGAAATAGTTCAAAAGGAAACCATTGCCCATTAATTCATGTGCCAGGAATTCAATAATTCCTGTAAGTTTGAAGTAAACAATTTTTCATAACATTAATCAACATACAAAATTATACATGTCTATAAGTCCTAAAAATAGTCCAAAAGGAACCCATTGTCCATTAGTTCATGTGCCAGGAATTCAATAATTCCTGTAAGCTTTAAAGTAAACAATTTTTCATAACATGAATCAATATACAGAATTATACATGTCCATAAGTCCTAAAAATAGTCCAAAAGGAATCCATTGTCCATTAGATCATGTGCCAGGAATCCAATAATTCCTGTAAGCTCTGAAGTCCTGCAATAGTCTCATCAACAATTTTTCATCTCAAGGAATCCAATGATTCTTGCTAGTTTTTCAACAACTTGAAATAGTCTCATCTTGTGTTAGGAAATACAATGATTCCTGAAGATTTTAGAGTTCTTTTCACAGTCTCATTGTCAGCCATGCTCTGTCAGATGTTTCTTAAATCTTCTCCTTTGTTTTGAAGAACTTGAAACAGTCTCATCTTGTGTCAGGGAATCCAATGAATCCTGAAGATTTTAAAGTTATTTTAACAGTCTCATTGTCAGCCATGCTCCTTCAGTGTCAGATGTTTCTTAAATCTTCTCCTTTGTTTTGAGGTTTTTCTCTTTTCCTGTTTCTCTCTGATGGACAAGGAGAATGTGGCTCGTTGGCACCCATCTGATTCCTTCTCCTCCTGTGGAGATACAAGCAAACCCTCTTCCCCAAGCAGTTAACCTATCTGGTTCCTTCCATTCACCACTTTCTGGATCTCTCCACATCACCTGGTGATTAGCTAAAGATAGTGGAGCTGCTCTCACCGGACACTGCTCTTCTGGTAGGTTATAAAACCTGTCTGGTGGAGCCAGTGCATCTTTATCAAAAATTTAAAAAATTAATGGTATAGAGAACTAAATTTAGAAGTTCTCTAGGATTACCCATGACTCCCCCTTTCTTTTGTTTTTGGAGGAGTGTCTTAATGTCTCTGTTTCTTCTTTCTACGATTGCTTGACCTTGAGGATTAAAGGGTATGCCAGTGGTGTGTAAAATCTTATACTGTGAACAAAAGTGTTCAAAATTTTTGGAAATATATGCAGGTCCATTATCTGTTTTAATTTCTTGTGGCACACCCATAATTGCGAATGCTTGTATGAGGAATTCAGTGACCACTCGGGTGTCTCTTTTGCTGCTGGTAGTCCATAAATATCTCCTTCTAAGATCAAATCAATCATACTTAACCATGCTAAATTAGATAATTATTGTCTCTATCAACTCCAATGTCTTAACGCTTTGTAAAGATTCCAACAAATAATATATTTAATGAAAGCAATGTACTAATCTATGCCTTAGTATTCTGATTCTTTCTCCACTGCCTTCGAACTTGCCTACATCTTTCCAATCCTTAAGAGAAAAAAAAATTCCTAGATTATATCATCTTCTCAAACTGTAATCCAATATTCTCTTCACCCTTAATTAGCCAAACTTTTTGAAAAAGTTTCCTGCCTCTTGCTGTTTCCATTTCTTCTCACACTCACTGTCATTACTCAACTGAAACTCCCTGTAAAGGATAAATTGAGTGAAGATCTCTCATGAGAATATGACCTTGAGATTTTTAAATAACATTAAGCCATAGCTAAAAAGCTGTAAGTGTTCAATTGTCTTGAAACAACATTCTCCTTCTGTGTCCCTCCCACCATCTCTTAATTAGCATTTAAGTACTTTTTTAAAGGCAATAATGGCTTTGGGAATTCAAGTAATAGAATTTTCTCATAGTTCCATAGGGAAATTTAAATTGAGTTTGTTATGTACTAATATTCTTTTGTTTCTAAATAGACTTCAGTGTAGAGTGTGCAGGGGGTGTGGGAACTTCTGGTCTATTTAATCTTGTATTTTGCAATTTGTGCTTTGCACTCCTCTGCTTGACACTATGTCTGTTGGGAATTGCCCTTTCTCACAAGATCATAATAAATCCCTTTTTGCTTTTTCTTATCTAGAGAGTCTCTGATTGTTTTTGTGGTCTTTACTTCCCATACACTCCCCTTCTCAAACTTACCAATTATAGTATAGGAGAATTCAGATGAAAAAAAGCAATTTCTCACAGGAATTGCCTTAAGAAACTTTATTGATACTTGCAAAGAAAGACAGAAAAAAGCCACTACTACTGCTAGATGGTCTTAGTGAGAGGTATCCATGCCTGCAATGGACAATACAGGGTTGTGTAGCCACATTTTAGTTGAAGGTTCAAAGATCCTCAGCATTCAACCTTATCTATCATTTGGGACAAAGAACCTGTATAATACCAATACATTACTGCCTTGTTTACAAAAAAACAATAAAATTAAGGTGTGTGTTTTTTTAACTACCTAAAAGTAGGGAGAAATAAGGAACAGTCATTTCTGTCTTCACACTATCTCTCAATTCTATCTCTACTCACAAACAGGCCCTCATCACCTCTTATATGGAAAAGAGAGAGATAAGGTGAAGAACTTACAGGAATGTATGAATTCTTTTTCTGTATTTTATTTCCATTATTTCTGTGTTTCCCCTATGACCTGTATAATATGTGCAGGCTCATATTTACTTGAGCCTTGGCCAGTTAGAAACATATTTATTTAACCTTGAGCTGATGACATTTATTAGTATTTGACATTTATCGATATTTAGTCTATTAGCTGGACCACTGTCTGCTTGATTAAGTCTGAAGGCTTGACTTTCTGTTTCCTAGAAATCAGGAGATTTGGGGGAAACAGAATCCTTCCATTCCAATCTCCCCAAATAGCAACAACCAATTAGATGCTTCCCTCTCCCCTTCTCAATGCTCTCTTACTTGTGACATAATTTCTTGTATAAAAAAGCTATGTATCTTTACTACTTCTTTAGCCCTCCTACCGCGAGCTTTCTCTTTCTTATCTTGCAATGGGATGGCTCATCCTCTGGAGGTTTTCAATAAACAACTTTTCTGCCTTCTACTGAGTGATCTCTGAGTAGTTATTTTGGGTAAGGGTCTTCTACATCTCTCACACCTCTCATCTAGATTATTTCAAGTCTCATAATTGGGTTCTCTTCCTCAAATGTTTCCCCCTCCAATCCAAATCTGCACTCTCTTGGCAAAGTACTTTTCCTTAAACACACAGATCTGATCATGTGACAAATATATTCAAGCAATTCAAGGATATTCCTATTGCCTCTATGATAATAGAGAAATTCCTCAGCTTTACTTTTAAAGTCCTATACAGCCTAGTCTAAATTTATTTTTTTCTTTTTTGAGTTTTTTTCAAAATAGAAAAGCAAACAAAATAGAAAAAGGAAAAAAGAGAAAAAGAAAAGGTGTCGTGTACATAGAAGAACATGGGACAATTCAAATTATGAAACAAAAAATTTCCACTTCAAGAAATCTGCATAATACATATTACATATTGTGTTCAGAGCTGCTCAACTTTTCTTTGTTTTCTTGTAAGTTTTCTTTCATTTTCTGCTTGAACAAGATGAGGTGAGATTTTTCAAAACAGTTGTGAAAATCGAGTAAGGCCTCATCTACTTCTGAGTTTGGGTAGGCCTGCAGGACTTTGAAGATTGAGTCAAGGACATACTTAAGTCCCCTTCCTGCTATCCTCCCATGACATCAGTTTCTCCCTATTTCAGTCAAATATGGGCAACTATGTATTTATTGGTCAAGTTCAATTTCTTGGGTAGTTCCCAGGTATGTAAGATCCTCAGCCAATAAGGATGAGGGTCAGTGGTGGGAGGGGATATTTGCATTAGGAATTAAAAATGTTGACCCGCCCCCAAGGTGCTTCCTCCCTTTGATTGTTTGCTCCACGGGTGGGATGCCCTTCTAGCGAGAATGTATAATAAACTTTGCTTTGCTTCTAGAGCTCTCTCCAGCTTTTTTTTATTAAATGATGATCCCTCACCATTTCTGAACTACACATGCTGTTCACTTTTTCCTTTATTCCTTTTCCCCCTTTTTCCTCCCCCCAGCTCTCCCAAGAAAGCTATAATGAAGCATAGATGTGTTTAAATGCACATATACACACAACACATACATATACATATGTTCACATCCATATATATAAATATCTATAATCATATACATATATATGTATACAGACACACACATTTATATACATCTATGAATGACTAGACTATACTTGTTTGTCCTCTGTATTTCTGAAAGTAGATTAACATCATCCTTCTTAAGTCCAAGTCTTTCCATATTTTTCTAAATTCACCAACTCATCAATTCCTACAACACAGAAATATTGCAATCCTATACTATCCAGTTATTTTAAATATCCTAAAACAATATTGATTAACATGATTGAGATATAGTGCAGTTTTCCTATTTTTTTCTCTTTTGATTAAATCTACTATAACTTTAACTTTGTCTGGGATCAGTGAGTATTGGCCTTGTTTATTTTTTCTAAGTTCCATTCCTGATCATTCTAATTATGTATCTCTTTTTTCCTATCCTTACTCCTCTGCCTTTTGCCTTCTCCTTCTACATGCCCCAAGTAGCCACTGCTAAATCTTGTGTGTTTCTAATTGTAGTTCTGCTGTATCTGAATTATTTTGCTCTTATTGCTCATAAAATTTTCCCCTTAATTTAGAGTTTTCAAAATTTTATTATAATATCCTTGTAGTTTTTCCTCATTGGATAACTTTGAAGTAGTGATTGGTGGATTTTTTTCTATTTCTTCTTTCCTCTCTTGTCTGACACTTCAACATATATATTTTTTAATTATTTCTTGTATTATTGTGCCAAGATTCTTTTTTTTTATTGCATCTTTTAGAAAGTCCAATTATTCTCAAGGTTTCTCTTCTTTATCTATTTTCCAGAGCAATTCTTTTTCTTATATGTCTCATATTTTCTTCTATTTTTTCATTCTTTATATATTTTTTATTACTCCTTGCTGTCCTATAACTTTCCTGGCTTCCCTTAGTTTTCAAAATTCTAGTTTTCAAGGAATTATTTGCTTCCTTAAGATTTTAGATCCAGATCCTCCTTAAAAGTTGAATCCTCATCTTTCCTAGTTCTATAGTAACTTTCTATATTGGGTTCTTTATCCTTTGTGTGTTTTTTTGTTTGTTTGTTTTAGTTTTGTTTTGTTTGTTTTTAGTAAGAGCTTGTTAATGTAATCAGGAATCATGTAATGAGGAACATGGTACCTCTGGCATCAGGTCTGCCTTCAGTTCTCTCCTCTTACCAGGAACCCAAAACTAATAACCCTATCTTCCTGTAAATGTTCACAATCCACAGCGTCTCTACCCTACGCTTCTGCAGTTACCTGATTCTGTGGTGGTTCCTTCTTTCCCAAGGCTGTATCAGACAGCACAGCAGAGCCTGGCATTCCTTATTAGCAGAAGTTCCCTCAATCTTCCCTAGTCTAAACACTTGATTTCTTGCATTGTCTGGAAGGTGTATTTACACTTCACAAGGGCCAAACCTCAGACCTGGTGTCTTTGAATTTTCTCTGATTATCTCAGGAAGACCATTGTTTTGTCCCAATTCTTACTTGCTTTTAGTTGCCCTGAGGTGATGTTTTGTCTTGTCTGGGAGGGAAATCTGGAGATCTTGGAATTGTCTAATCTACTCTATCATCTTCCATCTTCCAAGAATCCTCTCCCAAAATTGTTTTTCTAGCTACAAGCTAAAAAACAAATACATTTATGGTGGCTTATAAATATAAAGCATTATATAAGCTTATAATGCTATATGTATATATCCCAGGCACTATACTAAGCACCTTTCATAGACATGATCATTTGATCTTCACAACAACTCTGGGAGAAAGATGCTCTTATTATCCCCTTACAGTTGAGGAAACTAAAGCAAACAGACATGAACAGTCATAAATCTAGTAAATGTTTGAGACCAAATTTGAACTCAGGGACTTCCTGAAAGTATTCTACCCACTGCATCACCAGCTGCTTCATGGGAGGTAGCTTTTAGACTCTGGACTCTGAAATTTGACCAAATTGGCTTTCTCTCTATTCTTCACACATAACATTGCATTTACATTGGTTCTTCCATCATAACTAGATAAGCTTTCTCCTTAACTTTCTTCTCACAGAAATACTCTCTTATTTTAAGACTGACTTCATGAAGCCTTTTTCTGGCTTCCCTATATGATATGATCCTTCCCTCCCAAGCTTCCTTATATTTAACTTCTCTCCATATATTTGTGTTTATTAACTTTATGACAATTATTAATATAAATATACATATATATGCTCTTATACATATGCTCTTGACTCTTGTTGGCTTCTCACAAGTAAAAATTGTTACATCATATCTCCCCAGGACATAGCACAGCCAAGACAAAGCAGGCACTTGATAAACATTTAATTAATGGATTATTCTTGTTTTATATCAATGAATTATTCTTATAAAATATTTGAGAGGCATTACATATATTTGTACAAATAAATTTGAAATAAAAACATTTTCACTTAGAAAATGAAAAATAGGTTAAAAATGTTTTTGAGATTTTTTTTTAATGCAGAGGAATTTGTTTTTATAGATGATATATTTAAATCACTTTAAATCATTTAAAGCCAAAAAAAATTAGTTTTTAAATGTCTTACTATTCATGATGACCTTATTCCATCATGAAACTAATATTATATCTTAAGGTAGAAAAGCTTCACTCAAGATTCCAGAAAGGTTCACCATTAATATCATTAATAATAAAAGAAATAAGTCCAAATTTCAAAAATTTTTGCAGACTATATCCTATCTAATTTAGGTTATCATTGTTATTATTGTGACTATAGATTATTATCACAATGTAGCAGGAGGATCAGCTGTACAACTTTCTTGTTCTCCTATGTTCACATGATTAGTGTATTCTTCAGGCTATGATTTCTTTGCAGAAGTCTTTTTAGACTGTATGACGATTAGTTTAGTTGAAACTAGTTATTTTAAGTCATTAGTCCTCTTAATAAGATGGATATAAACTGCAATATGTTACAATAGAATAAAAGTTAGCAAACATAAAAGGCCATCGATGTCAATTTCTCTCACTTATCGAACTGCCACTCTTTTCTCAATATATTTCTTGACCTGACAAATCTGTAGCTATAAAAGTATTCAGAGTCAACTATAATCACTTAAAGGTCACCTTCAGCCTGCTAGTTCCCATCCTAAATTTTTTGGTTATCCAGGAATTTTCTTTTACAATTTCCACATTAATTTACAAAATTTCAAGATGTCATCCAATTTTTTAGCTAAGTTCAGAACTTGAAGACCAGTTTGCTAATTTTCACTTATTTAAGAACAGATATCACATGGACCTAACTTTGATCTGAAATGGTCAAAAGAGGGAAATACATGAGCACAACTACACATACATACACACAATCAATCATTCAATAAACATTTATTTAGAGCCTATTGTGAGACTATTTTGCTAAGTACTGAAAATACTAAAAGAGACAAATGCAATCCTTGACTTCAAGGAGCTCAAAATTTAATGGTGAAGACAATATGCAAAGAAATATATACAAAGTAGGCTATATACAGATCAATTAGAAAATAATTAAAAGTTAAAGCATTAGAATTAATAGGGGACAGGAGAAAGTTTCCTATAGAAATTGAGATTTTAGCTAGGACTTAAAGAAATCCAAGAAGGTCAGTAGTCAGAATAGAGGAGGAACAACATACCAAGCATGGAGGACGACCCGAAAAAATGCCCAGAGCCAAAAAATAAAGTGTCTTGTTCATGTGGAACTTCCAAGAAGCCAATATCGGTAGGTCATAGAATACATCTCAGGGATTAAGGCATAAAGAGAATGGAAATGTAGAAGGGGCTAAGTTATGAAGAGTTTTGAACACCAGAACATTTTATAATTGCTCCTGGAAGCAATAGGAAGTCAATAGAGTTTATTGAGTGACATGATATGGGAAGCAGCTGGGTGACTCAGTGGATAGAGCACTGGGCCTGGAGTGAGGAAAACATGAGTTCAAATCAGTCTCAGATACTTACTAGCTGTATAATCCTGAGCAAGTCACATTAGCCTTAATCCCCTGAAGATGAAAATGGCTAACCATTCCAGTATCTTTGCCAAGAAAATCCATGGACAATATTGGCCTTCTATGGTCCATGATGAGAGAGATGATTATTAATAATCAGTGATTTGCAGAGATACAGAGTTCCCCTTTATTCTAGTCTTCATTTCAAAGTTCAATCTCTTGCAGGACATTACTGATAATGAGATTGAATCAATTCTCTTGAATCTTGATCAGACCTTACCTACCCAATCTTATAAGGACTATATTCTAAGGTAGGAAAGTCCATTTGTGTTCTATGTGGAGATAAATTATTTGTTTAGATTGTCCAAAGCTGAAGAGGAAGGAGATTATGACTGTAGAGAGAGTTTCTTTGTTTTAAAATGACAGCCCTTTATTGGAAGGAATCCACTTCTCTTGTAATATTTATTCTCTTACTAATTTTTAACCAATCAGAGTTGATTGTCACCCTCTGGAACACTCACTTTTCCAAACTATGAACCCACCACCATATGGCATTTGGCATTTAAAAGTGCCACTGACCTTTTTTATTAAAATGTTAGCATTATTATTGTTTATTCTTTGTTCTCACAGAGGACTATGGCACTAGGGAGGTGATGCCATGACATTCAAGTGAACTGGATTTCAATGAAGGGGGACTGTGCAAAGTCACCAGTCTCACCTTCTGCTCCAAAGCCATCTGGGTCCAGTGATCAGATATACATCAGAACAACTGGAGATAGTTCTGGATACAGTGGAAGTCCTTGGCTTTTTTTAAACTAAGGTATTTTAACAAGTTTCAGTTTGACTGAGGCAACTGTGCATTCAGTGATTAAGATTAGGTAAAAAAGAAATGGGGTTATGTTTAGAACCTGTATTGGAATACTTGCTGTCTAGGGGAGGAAGTGGGAAGAAGGGAGGGAGAAGAATTTGGAACATAATGTTTGGCAAAGATGAATGTTGAAAACTATTTTTGCATGGATTTTGAAAAATAAAAAGCTATTATCATTAAAAAAAAAAAAGAAAGAAAGAAAGAAAAGAAAAAGAAATAGGACAAAGAAAGGCCTTTTGTTATGTAATCCAAAAAAATTCAACCTGGGAGGGAAAGACCCTCGGGGTTTCTGACCAAAACAAAAATAATTACAATTTATAATTACTCTGAGGCAATCAGGGAAAAACAAAATAAAATAACTAATTATTCAGAAATTATGCCTTTCAAACTTTTTAAGCATCACAATGAAGAGTAGGATGTGACTAACAACCAATATAATTGACCTGGGCTTTAGGAAAATCACTTAAATGGCTTAATGTAGAAAAGATTGGAGTGAAAACAGAATAGAAAAAGGCAAAACCCACCATAGACTCTTGCAATAATCATGATGTAAATTGATGAGGGCTTATACTAGAGTGGAGGCCATGTCAGAGGAAAGAAGGAGGTACATTTAAGACATATTACAAATGTGAATTCAGGACTTCCTGCCAAGATGGCGGCGAGGAGGCACACAGCTGTGTAAGCTCCGCATTTTCTCTCAGAATCCTTCTCATTACAAGCCTCTGAATTAATGCCTGACTGAAAAAAAAACCACAAACAGTTACCAAGAGAAGACATCCTTGAGATTCGCCAGGAAAGGTCTGTTTTTGCTCAAGGGCAGAGACAGTTTTAGATTGGGTACAGGCTGAGGGCAGCGGCAGCAGGAGCTCGGCAGGCAGCTCACAGCCGAGCAGACCGGAGGGGGTTGGGGTGAGATCTCAGCCGTCTCTGAGGGGAGAGCTTTGCTACAGGATTGGATACTTTGCTCTGGCAGCAAGTCAGTAGCCCAGCAGAGAAGCTAAAAACACCAGGGGTGAAGAATACAACCCCAAACAGCTGGAGTCTCTCTGAGACCTGGCCACCCCTCCCCCACAGCGTCTCAGTACCCTCTCAGAGTCTCAGAGCCCAGGCACAGAACAGCCATCGCTGTCCTACTAGTGCCTCGCTGCTGCTCCCGCAGTCTGTAGAGGAAGCTCGGTAACACCACCCAGCCCATCCCCCAAAAAAGCAGATTCCATTTGGGGTTTTTTTCTTTTTTTTCTTTGCTAGTTTGTCTCTGATTCTTCTCTGACAAAATGAGCAAAAAATTGAAAATGACCTTAACTATTGACAACTTTTATATGGACAGAGAACAGACTCCAAACCCTGAGGAGACTAAAAGCAGACTGTCTCCAGGTGAATCCCCACAGGAGGAGATCATCTGTTCCTCAGTACAGATAAATCTCATAGAAGAAATGAAAAAGGCTCTCACAAGAAAGCTAGAAGAAAGATTGGAAAAGGAGAGGGAGGCTTGGCAAGAGAGTCTGGAGAAATTGTCCCACTCACTTAAAGACAGAGTGGATAAAGAAAACAAATCCTTGAAAAATAGGATTAGTGAACTGGAAACAGAAAATGGCTCTCTAAAAAACAAAATTGGTGAAATGGAAAAACATTCCACAGAACAAAACAACACAATTGGACAATTAGAAAGATATAAAAAAAGTCAATGAAGAAAACACTTCATTGAAAATCAGAATCGAGTAAATGGAATTGCATGACTCGAGGAGACAAGAAGAATCAGTCAAGCAAAACCAAAAAAATCAAACAATGGAGAAAAATGTGAAATACCTTCTTGGGAAAACAACAGACCTGGAAAACAGGTCTAGGAGAGACAATCTGAGAATTATTGGACTCCCAGAAAAATAGTATGAAAAAAAAAAAAGCCTGGACACTATTTTCCAGGAAATTATCAAAGAGAACTGCCCAGAAGTCATAGAAACAGAGGGTAAAATAGACATTGAAAGGATTCATTGATCATCTACTGAAAGGGATCCTAAAATCAAAACACCAAGAAATATAGTGGTCAAATACCAGAACCCTCAAACGAAGGAAAAAATATTCCAAGTGGCTAGAAAAACCCAATTCAAATATAAAGGAGCCACAATAAGGATCACCCAGGATCTCACATCATCCACATTAAAAGATCGAAGGGCCTGGAATATAATATTCCAAAAGGCTAAGGAACTCGGTATGCAACCAAAAACAAGTTACCCAGCCAGAATGAGCATCTTTTTCCAGGGAAGAAGATAGATGGTCATTCAACAAAATAAGTTAATTTCACCTATTTTTGATGAAAAAAACAGAACTTAACAAGAAGTTTGATCTACAAATATAGAACTCAAGAGAAACCTAAAAAGGTAAAAAGAAATCTTGGGAACTATATTTCTACTGTAAAAATGTATAAATAATACATGTATACCTTGTTCTAGAAATTAGAGGTGGAAAGGTCATTGTACCAGAAAAAGGGTAAAGTGAGGGTACTACATCTCACAAAGAGGCAAAGGAAACCTATTATATCTGAGAGAAAGAATGGAGGAGGATGAATATAGTGGGTGTTTTACTGCCATCAGAATTGGCTTTAAGAGAAAAAATTTTAGACATATTCAATATATGGAAACTTCTCCCATCTCATGGAAAAGTGAGAAGGGAAAAGTGAAAAGGGAAGGAATAAGCTAATCAGAAAGGAATACAGAAACTGTGAGGGAAAGGAGTAAGATGGGGGGGGGGACTCTAACGTGGGGAGGAGGGATACTAAAAAGGGAGGGGTGTGAGAAGCAAGTGGTGTTCACAAGTTTAATACTAGGAAGGGGGGGAAGGGGGAAAGAAGGGAGAAAAGCATAAACAGGGGTTAACAAGATGGCAAGTAACAGAATTGGTCGTTTTAACCATAAATGTCAACGGGGTAAACTCCCCCATAAAGAGGAAGCAATTAGCAGAATGGATTAAAAGTCAGAATCCTACAAGATGTTGCTTACAGGAAACACACCTGAAGAAGGGAGATACATGCAGAGTAAAGGTAAAAGGTTGGAGCAAAATCTACTATGCTTCAGGTGAAGCAAAAAGCAGAGGTAGCATCCGATCCGATCACAAAACAAAATTGATCTAATTTAAAAAAAGATAAGAAGGCACTATATCTTGTAAAACGTAGCATAGATAATGAAGCAACATCAATAAAACATATATGCACCAAGTGGTGAGCATCTAAATTTTAAAAGAGAAATTAAGAGAACTGCAAGAAGAAATAGACAAAAACTATAATAGTGGAGATCCAACTTGCACTCAGAATTAGATAACAAACCACAAAATAAATAAGAAAGGTCAAAGAGGTAAAACAGAATACTAGGTAGATATGATATCCGAGAAAAGAATGGACAGAAAGGAGTACACTTTCTTTTCAGCAGTTCATGGAACCTATAAAAATAGACCATATATTAGGACATAAAAACCTCAAACTCAAATGCAGTGAGGCAGAAATAGTTAATGCATCCTTTTCAGACCACAATGCAATAAAAATTACACTCAACAAAAAGCTAGGGGAAAGTAGACCAAAAAATAATTGGAAACTAACTAATCTCATACTAAAGAATGATTGCGTGAAACAGCAAATTATAGATATAATTAATAACGTCACCCAAGATAACGACAATAATGAGACATCATACCAAAATGTGTGGGATGGAGCCAAAGTGGTAATAAGGGGAAATTTCATATCTCTAGAGGCCTACTTGCATAAAACAGAGAAAGAGAAGGTCAATGAATTGGCCTTGCAACTAAAAATGCTAGAAAAGGAACAAATTAAAAACCCCAAGTCAAACACTAAACTTGGAAATTTAAAAAAAAGGAGAAGCAATAAAAACTGAAAGTAAAAAACATTGAATTAACTAATAAAACTAAGAGTTGGTTCTATGAAAAACCAACAAAATAGAGAAACCTTAGTAAATCTGATTTAAAAAGGAAAGAGGAAAATCAAATTGTTATCTTAAAATGAAAAGGGAGAACTCGCCACTAATGAAGAGGAAATTAGAGCAATAATTAGGAATTACTTTGCCCAACTTTATGGCAATAAATTCGACAACTTAAATGAAATGGAAGAATACCTTCAAAAATATAGCTTGCCCAGATTAACAGAGGAAGAAGTAAATATTCTAAACAGTCCCATCTTAGAAAAAAAATAGAACAAGCTATTAACCAACTCCCTAAGAAAAACCCCAGGCAGATGGATTTACATGTGAATTCTACCAAACATTTAAAGAACAATTAACTCCAATGCTATATAAACTATTTGAAAAAATAGGGATTGAAGGAGTCCTACCAAACTCCTTTTATGACACAGACATGGTACTGATACCTAAACCAGGTAGGCTGAAAACAGAGAAAGAAAATTATAGACCAATCTCCCGAATGAATATCGATGCTAAAATGTTAAATAAAATATTAGCAAAAAGATTACAGAAAATCATCCCCAGGATAATACACAATGACCAAGTAGAATTTATACCAGGAATGGAGGGCTGGTTCAATATTAGGAAAACTATTAGCATAATTGACCATATCAATAACCAAACTAACAAAAAAACAAAAAATTGATCATCTCAATTGATGCAGAAAAAGCATTTGATAAAATCCAACATCCATTCCTAATAAAACACTTGAGAGTATAGGAATAAATGGACTTTTTCTTAAAATAGTCAGGAGCATATATTTAAAACCATCAGTAAGCATCATATGCAAAGGAGAAAAACTGGAACCTTTCCCAGTAAGATCTGAAGTGAAGCAAGGTTGCCCACCATCACCATTATTATTCGATATTGTATTAGAAACACTAGCCTCGACAATAAGAGTCGAGAAAGAGATTAAAGGAATCAGAATAGGCAAGGAGGAAACCAAACTATCACTCTTTGCAGATGATATGATGGTATACTTAGAGAACCCCAGAGATTCTACTAAAAACCTATTAGAAATAATTCATAACTTAGCAAAGTGAGGTTATAAAAAAAATCTTAAAACCTCAGCATTTTATACATCACCAAAAATCCAACAGTAAGAGATAAAGAGAAATTTCATTCAAAATAACTGTCGACAATAAAATATTTGGGAATCTACTACCAAAGGAAAGTGGAATTATATGAGCAAAATTACAAAAAACTTTCCACACAAATAAAGTCAGACTTAAATAATTGAAAATATTAAGTGTCCTGGATAGGGGAGAATATAATAAAGATGACAATACTCCCTAAACTAATTGATTTATTTAGGCTTACCAACAGATTCCAAGAAAAATTTTAATGATCTAGAAAAATAAAAAAATTCTATATGGAATAATAAAAGTCAAGAATCTCAAAAGAATTAATGAAAAAAAATCAAATGAAGGTGGTAGCTAAATTTGGATCTAAAACTATATTATAAAGGCAGTCACAAAACCATTTGGGATTTGCAAGAAATAGATTAGTTGATCAGTGGAACAGGTTAGGTTCACAAGACAGAAATAGTTTCAACATAAATCTATGTTTGACAAACCCAAAGATCCTAACTTTGGATAAGAAAGCATTATTTGACAAAAATTGAAACTGAAATTAGTAGCAGAAATTAGGAAGGACCCACACTAAAACATATACCAAGATAAGTCAAAATGGGTCCATGATTTAGATATAAAGAACAAAATATAAAATAAATTGGAGGAAAATAGGATAGTTTATCTTCAGACTTTGGAGAAGGAAGAAATTTGTGACCAAAGACGAACTAGAGACATTATTGATCATAAAATAGAAAATTTGATTACATCAAATTAAAAAGTTTCTGTACAAACAAAACTAATGCAAAAAGATTAGAAGGGAAGAAAAAACTGGGAAAACATTCACAGTTAAAGGTTCTGATAAAGGCTATTCCAAAATTATAAAGAACTAACTCTAATTTATAAGAAACCAAGCCATTCTCCAAATGGTCGGATATGAACAGACAATTTTCAGATGATGAAATTGAAAACTATTACCACATATGGGAGTGCCCAAATCACTATTATGGAAATGCAAATTAAGACAACTCTGGAGATATTAATACACACCTGTGGATTGGCTGTTGACAGGAAAATAATGATATTGTGGAGGGGATGTGGGAAACTGGGACACTGATACATTGTTGGTGGAGTTGTGAACGAATCCAACATTCTGAGAGCAATCTGAATTATTCCAAAAAGTTACCAAACTGTGCATACTTTGACCCAGCAGTGTTCTATCTTTATACCCAAGGAGATACTAAAGAAGGGAAAGGACCTGTATGTGCAAATGTTTGTGCAGCCTGTTTGTAGTGGTAGAAACTGGAAAAAATTAATGGATGTCCATCAATTGAGAATGTACAAATATATGAATGTTAGGAATACATTGTTCTGTAAGAAATGACCAGCAGGAGTAAGAGAGATTGGACTTACATGAACTGATGCTAAGTGAAATGAGCAGAATCAAGAGATCATTATGTATATCAACAACGATACTGTATGAAGATATATTCTGATGGAAGTGGATTTCTTCGACAAAGAGACCTAATTCAGTTTCAATTGATCAATGATGGACAAAAGCAGCTACACCCAAAGAAAAAAAAAACACTGAGAAATGAATGTAAACTATTTGCATTTTTGTTTTTCTTTCTGGGTTATTTTTACCTTCTGAATACAATTCTCCCTGTGCAATAAGAAAACTGTTTGGTTCTGCACACATATATTGTATCTAGGATATACTACAACATATTCAACATATATAGGACTGCTTGCCATCTAGGGGAGGGGTGGAGAATGGGAGGGAAAAATCGGAACAGAAGTGAGTGCAAGGGATAATGTTGTAAAAAAAAATTACCCTGGCATGAGTTATGTCAATAAAAAGTTATAATTTTTTTAAAAATGTGAATTCAACAGGTCTTTGTAACAGCTTGGATATAGAGGGGTGAGAGATAGGGAGAAATAGGGAGAAATCCACCATGACCCCTAGAATGTGAGCCTGGAGAATGATACTGTCCTCTAGAGTAATAAAAAAGATTGAAATAGGGAAGGATTTAGGAGGAAAGATAAGTCTTATTTTGGATATAGTGAGTTTAAAATGCCTATTGGATAGCTAGTTCAAGATTTCTGAAAGGCATTTGAAGATGTGAGGTTAGAGATCATCTGAGATATTATAGAGCAGGAAAGATAGATTTAAGAATCATCAGCATAGAGATAGTATTCAGTTCACAGAACCTGATTTACCAATTGAAGTAGTATAGGGGAGGAAGAGAAGATGGTTTAGGATGAATCCTGAGGAATACTAATGGTTAGAAGGAGAATGCAGCAAAAGAGAAAGAGGGGGAGAAGTCAGGTAGGAATGAAGAAAACCAAGAAAGAATTGTGCCTCAAAAACACACACAAAAAAAGAAAATATCAATGTTATCAACATTGTCAAAGACTGCAAAGAGGTTAAGAGAATGAAAATTGAGAAAAGTTTGCAACTAAGAGATTAGTAAGGATTTTGCAAATGTTGAAGGAATAGACTGCTCAAGAGAGGGTTTTTTCTTTTTTCTTTTTAATATAGCTTTTTATTTACAAGATATATGCATGGGTAATTTTTTCAGCATTGATAATTGACAAACCTTTTGTTCCAATTTTTCCCCTCCTTCCCCTTCCCCTCTCCCCCAGATGCCAGGTAGACCAATACATGTTAAATATGTTACAATATATGCTAAATACAATATATGTATACATATCCATACAGTTATTTTGCTGCATAAGAAGAATCAGACTTTGAAATAATGTACAATTAACCTGTGAAGGAAATCAAAAATGCAAGCGGACAAAAACAGAGGGATTGGAAATGATATATAGTTATTCACACTCATTTCCCAGAGTTTTTTCACTGGGTATAGCTGGTTCTATTCATTATTGAACAAATGGAACTGATTTGATATTGTTGAAGAGAGCCACATCCATCAGAATTGATCATCATATAGTATTGTTGTTGAAATATATAATGATCTTCTGGTCCTGCTCATTTCACTCATCATCAGTTCATGTGAGTCTCTCCAGGCCTTTCTGAAATAAGAGAGGGTTTTTTCAAGATAAGGAAGAGATGAATATGTTTATAGTAGAGAGGGAAAGATTGAAAATAAGTGAAAGAGCCGGGATGGCAGAAAGAGTTATATAATGAATAGAATCCGATCACTTGAATAAGTAGAAGAACAAGCATTGGTAAGGCCATTTCATCATGTGAAATAAATAAAGGAAGAAAAAGTGATAGAAGGCACTTGAGTGAAAGTTCATGAAAAACTGATTCAATTTTTCTGCAAGATTTTGGGAACCATAGGAGGTTTAAATAGAAATGAAAAAAAAACTGGAACAGCAGCAGTGAAGAGTGGCAAATTGGATTGATAAAGGAAGGTGTAGTAAAACTATATAGCTACAGTGAGGATCTGAGACCAACTCAAGGGCCTCAACCAAGAAGAAAGCTTAGCATGGGACAGGTGAGAATTTCATTAATGAACTCTGTTTATTGATCTGAGAACCAGTGCTGCTGGCACAAGTATGCAATCAATCTGGGAATCTACTATGTGCATATGTAGACATCAGAAAGGCATGTCTAATATAAACATAATTTGGCCTTGGCAAGTAATGCTTGTATCAAGAGCCATTCATCACAAATTAGATAATTTTATAATTGTGGTGCCATTAACAGATTGGTACTATTAGTTTTTGCTTAATTTTAGTGCCTAGCCGGAATGTAATCATGGAATATAAACTAATTAGTTTCTAAGCTAATATGATGTATGGCTCCTGATACAAGCATTACTTGCCAAAGCCAAATTATGTTTATATTAGAAATACCTTCCTGATGCCTACATGTCCACATACTAGATTCCCAGATTGATTGCATACTTGTGCCAGCAGCACTTCTTGGTACCTATCAGATCAGTTCTTCCCATTCTCCAAACTTGTCATGAAGGAAGGGTGAACCTGCTGCAAATCAACCCACAGATACACAGAGAGTATGTTAACCCCTAAATAGTTTTGTGGAGATCTGCTTGTTCCTGGTCCTTTCCAAGGGGCAATTGAATTTATATTACATAAATTTGTTAAAGACCCAGTCAGCATGGTTATGTGATTTTTGTCCACGTCATTCAATTATGTATAGATGCAAAGGTCAATGAAGTGTAGGCGTGATCTAAATGTGAGGTTTGTTAAGGCATAATTGATTAAATGATAAGGGGTTCGAGGATCCAAGAGAAAAAGACAGTGTAGAGTTGATATCTGGTCGCTAAGGGGTCAAGATATAGAGAAAGGGAGATTGGCACAAGAGATTGGAGGTCATGGTTCAGATGAAGAATAGAATTATATAAGGAAAGGCAGAACTCCTGCAAAGAAGGTAAAAACCCAAAAATTGACTAAAAAAGTCATTTTTAGAATTTTTGGATATGTATGGAGTTGGTCCATTTGTGGGGGATCAAGGATATGACCATCTTTGTGTGACTGAGGCCAAGTAGAAGAGTAGTTCATGAAAGGCAAGTTGTATGAGGAACTGAGTGGTTAGGATATTTGAAGCAACAACTTCAGTATATAAGTTGAAATTCCCTAGTATGAGAGCAGGAGTTGAAGAGAACAATTCTAAATTGAGAAAAGAAAGGGAATAACATAGAATGTCTATAGACAATAATTAACAAAATTTTGATTATGTGGTAGATGAGAAGAGCACAAACCTCAAAGTAACGTAGCTTACTGAAGAAGAGTATTCAAAACCTCCTGCCTCAACCAGTGAGGGCAGATAATCAGTGAAGATGAATTAAATACTGGAAAGAGTGGCCAGGGAGGCTGTCATCTAAGGAAATCTAAGTTTCAATAAGAGCTAAAATAAATAAATAAATAAGATGTTCTTTTTTTAAATATTTGTTTTTCCTTCTGTGATCTTTTCTATCCTTTATTTAATCATAAATATTCCTTCATTCATAGTTATGAAAATATTCATCCATGGCCCTTTAATTTCTTTATAATGTAACTCAGTGGATAAATCATGGGATCTGGGGTCAGAAAGTCTTGAATTCAAATTCAGATTTAGACACTATCTCTGTGACCTTGGGCAAGGCATTTAACCTCTCTCAGGTTCACATTTATCAACTGTAAAATAGAGATAGTATTTACCACTAGCATTGTTGTGAAAATAAAATAAAATAATATTTTTAAAGCACTTGGCATAATGCCGGGTACATAGTAGGCACTTAATAAATGTTTATTTCTACTACAACCTTTTCTTTCATGTATGTCATGCAACCATTTGGAGTTTATCTTGACATATGGTGTTGGTCTCTATAGAATTTTTGTCAGATACTTTTACAGTTTTCCCAGATTTTTGTCAAGTAGTTGGGGGGTTTGGGTTGATCAAACACAAGTGGCTACTAGGTTCATTTAGTTGTGCTTGTATATTGTTCAGTTGCACCATTACATCTATTTTTTAGCCACTCCAAGATAATGTGATGATTTCTATTAGTATTTTTTATTCTATGATACTGACAGACATAATGTGTTCTCATTTTTTTTATCAATTCCCTTAAGATTTTTCTTTGAGTGTGGATTATTTTTCTATTTCCTATTCTATTCTATTAATCTAGGTATTTTACAGTTTTGCAAATATTTGTTACTATTGCTTAAATTGTTAGTTTTATTGGCCTATAGTTGGACAAAATTGATTTTAAGGATCTCTATTTTGCATCCTTTTTCCTTTTCAATTAGATACTGGTTATTTAGATTTACTTTTTGTTAGAACAAATTAGCTAATGTTTTCTGTATTTATTACCGTTTTTAATTGATTCATAGTTTAATTTGTTAATTAAGTAGGGTTCTTTTGCTTTTACGTTTCTTAAGTACACCACTAACTTTCAGATTTTCTATTTTGGCATTAAATTGGATATAATTTTTTGTTTGTTTTCCTTTTTTTTTTTCTTTTGCTGAGGCAATTGGGGTTAAGTGACTTGCCCAGGGTCACACAGCTATACATGTTAAGTGTCTGGGATCAGATTTGAACTCAGGTCCTCCTGACTTCAGGGCACTATGCTACCTCGCTGCCCAATTTGTTTTGTAATTTTAGAGAACTGCATAACCCATTTGTTAATCTATTTTTTTCTCTACCTTTTGAAGAAGGCATTTGGAGGTTAAAAAAAATTCCCAAACAAATGCTTTGGTTTTATCCCCCAAAAAATAGTATCTTGTTTTAAGTTATTATTTTGTTATTTTCTTTGAGGTAATTTTTTTGACCCATCAATTCTCTAGGATTAAAATGGTTAGCGTATAATTAGTTTTCAAATAAATTTTTATTGATGGCTTTTTCTTTTTTGTTAGATAAAATATCAGGGTTGTTTGATTTACATTTTTTATTAGTAATTTGGTGCATTCTTTCATATAGCTGTGGCTAATTCACAATTCTTTTGAGAAATATTTGTTTATATTCTATGACTATCTATTGGGAAATGATTTACATATTGCTCAATGTTAATTGATAATTAATGTTATTAATTATTTACATATTTTAGATATATAATTCATGTCAGAGAAATTTGATACAAAAATGTATTCCTATTTGACCACTTATCTTCTTATCCTGTGAATAAATTTATCTCTGGCAGAAGCTTTTCCATTACAAAGTTATTGATTTTATCTATTGTAATTGTCTTTACCCATTGTCTGATTGTCATCTGCTTTTCTTCTCTCTCTTTTTTTTCCCCATTAGATTTAAAACTGAAGTCTCTGGTAACTGTTATAAGCACTCTCCTATTGCCTCCAATATGTTTTCCCCATTGCCTTTTGTTTCCATATTGAGCTGAATGTTTTCTCTCTCTTATAAGTGTCACAGAATGAAAAAAAATGGGACTTTTTAGAAAAGACCTTAGTGTTGAGAAAGGTTGAAGACAAAAGAAAAAGAGGATAAAAGGACAAAATAAATAGATGATCTAATGGAAACAATGAATATGAATTTGAACAGATTTAGAGAGATAGTGAAGGATAGAAGGAGCAGGCATGCATCCATTAGTTCACAATGAGTCAGATTCAACTCAATATCACAACAAGAAATGA
The DNA here is from genome assembly GCF_902635505.1 of Sarcophilus harrisii. Taxonomy (NCBI): domain Eukaryota; kingdom Metazoa; phylum Chordata; class Mammalia; order Dasyuromorphia; family Dasyuridae; genus Sarcophilus; species Sarcophilus harrisii. Next base: position 334,054,287 of record NC_045427.1, on the reverse strand, counting down.
GTACATATATATGTGTGTGTGTGTGCGTGACTTTTATTCTCTCCTTTAACTAGTTCAGGCAAGAGTCAGATTTAACTAATGACTGCCCTGTTTGTATATTTTATTTGCACATCCTAATTATGTGATTTAGTAAATTCTCCCCTACTCTTCTTTCCTTTTTCTTCTCTGATACGTTTTCTCCTCCCTTCCCTTTCTTTTATTAAAGTCATTAAAACTTAACAAAATGAGTCCCAGGCCTTCTGACATACTTAGTTCTTTTATGACCCCTAAAAACATAAGAATTTTGATGGACATTGTATAATATGTTCCCCTATTAGAATATAATCACTTCATCTTTGAATTGTCCCTTCAGATTGCTTATTTACATTTTCTTTTCATATTTTCCATGACTCCAGTACTAATATTTCAAGTTTTCCACTCAACTCTGATCTTTTTATTAGTACCGCTTAGAATCCATTGTTTCATTAAAAATTCATTTTCCATCAGGAGGATTTGACTTAGTTTTTCTGGAAACATTATTCTCATTTGCATGTATTTCTTGCATTTTAGAATACTGTATTGCAAGCCTTTGGATTTTTTCTAGTAATAACTGTCAAATTTTGTGATCCTGACTGTGATTCCTTGGTACTCAATTCTTTTAGCTACCTGAAGAATATTTTCTTTTACCTGAAAGCTCTAGAGTTTGGTTAAAACTTTCCTGGGAAAATTGATTGGGGGATTTCCTTCAGTAGATGACTTCTGGTTTTCGCTTTTCTCTTTGTCCTCTGGTTTTAACATATCTGGAAAAAGTTAATTCAATATTTCTTGAATTGTATCTGGACTTTTTGTGTTTAATTAGTAATGGCTTTCATATTGTAGGACAATTTCTACTTCTCCCTTTTTCTTTCTTCCAGTATATTCCTCTTACACCCCTTAATTTCATCATTTTTTAAAAAAGATTTTATCCCTTCATCCCTTCAACTCATACCATGCTCTCTGTCTATATATACTCTTTCTAACAGCCATAATAATGAGAAAGTTTTAATGAGTTACAAGTATCATCCTACATACAGGAATGTAAAATAATAAACCTTATTAAAGCCCTTATGATATCACTAACAAAATCCAACAGTCAGAGTTACAAAGAGAAATTCCATTTAAAGTAACTACTGATAATATAAAATATTAAGGAATCTATCTGCCAAGGGAAAATCAGAAACTTTATGAGCAAAATTACAAACCATTTTTCAAACAAATTAAGTCTGATCTAACCAATTGGAAAAATATTAAATGCTCTTGGATAGGGTGAGCAAATATAATAAAGATGACAATATTACCTAAACTAATCTATTTATTTAGCGCTATACCAATCAGACTCCCAAAAAACTATTTTAATGACCTAGAAAAAATAACAACAAAATTCATATGTGTGAAGATCGCGTATTTTTAAATCAGCAGGAGTCAGGAATTCAGGTTAGGGGAAAATCGTCAGTCTTTATTCTCAGTGAAGAAGGATCGGAGGTGGAAGAGAATCGGCGATAGCAATGTGTGCAGCTGAGTCAAGAAGCGCCGACCAGCAGCCACACAACCAGACCTTCGAGTCCGAACCCAGGACCAATCTCCCCCAGCTTCTCTTCCTGTCTCTCTCTCCTCCCACCCACAAAAATCATCATTTCCTAACAAACATCAGGACTTGCAGAGTGGGCAGGGACCATTCTTTATCCAATCATGTATATTAATAGAGTATAGCCCAATTACTATTTAGCCTCACGTACTTGGGACCTCAGTGCATCAACTCAAACCTCAGCCCATTACATCTCCCTTTCTTTTGTTTTAGAACACAGGTGGTCATGCCATCCCTGACTCTGGGAGGTCAGAGCCCCAAGGAGAGGTGATCCAGCCTCCCTAACTTCTCAGGGAAGGAGTGAAAGCACCAAAAGGAGGTGATCACAGCCTCCTGACTTCTCAGGAAGGCAGTGAAAGCACTAAAAAGGAGATGATCACACTCCTGACATCTCAGGAAGGGAGAAAGCACCAAAGGGAATGGGGTTGCTTAGCGGATTTCTGGGCTGAAGGGTCTTATTATGCACAAACCCATCAGCATGGGAAGTATTACAACACATGCAATAACGCAGAGGCTATTAGGATGACTTCCCCACAGTCAGTCAGGCTCGATGTGGTGTAACAAACATGAATTGTACACGAGCGGAATAGCAAACAATATAAATCCAACATGGTGTTGGAAAGATCACCAGAAGTCCTAGAAGGAGGGTATGTAAACAACAGTCACACATGACCTTCTTCAGCAGCCAAGAGATAGTCCAAAACCAATCTATTGTCCATTGTTTCACATGTCAGGGAATCCAATGATCCCCTGAGTTTTTGAAGTCCTGCAAAAGTCTTTTTATGTGTTAGGGAATCCAATGATTCCAGCAGCTTTTGAAGTGTTGTAACAGTCTTATCATTTCTCAGAGAATCCAATGATTCCTCAGAGTTTTCAGGTCCTATGACTCAGAGAATCCAATGATTCCTGAGGATTTTCGAGTCCTATGTCTCAGAGAATCCAATGATTCCTGAGGGTTTTCAAGCCCCATGTCTCAGAGAATCCAATGATTCCTGAGGGTTTTGAAGTCCAACAATCTTTGATGTCCATGAGTCAAAACGCCATAACTGCCACACTCTTTAATGGTGAGCACAATCAGCAACAGAACCACCCGATATTTCTTGGTCTTCTCCTTTGTTTCAAGGTTCTGCTCTGTCCTCTGCAATGGATAAGGAATATGGCTCATTGGCACCATCTGATTCCTTCTCCACCTGTGAGAGATACAAGCAAACCCCTCTCCCCAAAGCAGTTACCTATCTGGTCCTTTCCATTCACCACTTTCTGGGTCTCTCCACATCACCTGGCAATTTTCTAAAGATAGTGGAGCTGCCTCGCACTGGACACTGACTTCCAGTGGAGTTATAAAACCAGTCTGCCGGACCAGTGCATCTTGTAAAAATCAAAAGTTAATAATAAAGAGCTAGATTTAGAAGTTCTCTAGGGTTACCTGTAGCCCCCTTTCTTTTATTTTGGAGGAGCGTCCTTAATATCTCTGTTTCTCCTCTCACTATTGCCTGTCCTTGAGGATTGAAAGGTTGCCTTGTGTAAAATTTATACTGTGCACAAAGTGCAAAATGTTTCGAAGTATAAGCAGGACCATTTCCGTTTTTTGCTTTGGCACACCCATAATGGCAAAATGCTTGTATGAGGAATTCAGTGACCACTGGGCTGTCCTTTTGCTGCTGGCATTGCAAAAGTGATCCAAAAAGGTGTCTACCACAACATGAATGAAAGACAGACGACCAAAGATTTATAATGGGTCACATCCATTTGCCAGATTTCATTGGGTCTCAAACCACGAGGGTTCTTCCCTGAGGCAGTGTAGGAGCATGGAAAGGAAGGCAAGCCGTACAGGCTTTTACTATGCTCCTAGCTTCCTCTCTTGTTATTCAAATTGTAAACGTAAAGCTCAACAGCCTGATGATATTTGAATGAGATCCGGGCTTCTTGGAACAAAGGGTATTGACCAACATAGGTAGAAGGCTATCTGCCTTTGATGCATCAAATATGGGACCTGGAAGTCCACATGAGAATGGACATAATATATAGATCTTAACTGGATGCTTTCTCACTTGCTCTTAAAGTTTTTAAAGAGCTGATATATATTAGAGGCTGCAAATTTTATTTGGGCTTGAATTTTTGTACACACCTACTGAATAGGCCGAATCAGATATTATATTTATGTCTCCTGGATAATAGTAAGAGCTAGAATGATCGCATACAATTCATTCTGTGAGTGGACTGAGGAGTTCTGACTACCTCTTTATAGTTAGATCTGAAGTAGCAAGCACAAATATTATGTTTGGATGCATCCGTGAAGATAGTTAGTCCTTTAAGAGGAACTTTAGAAACTTTTTCTTCAAAAATCCATCGCCAATTATGTAATAGTCTAGTTATCTTTAATGGAGACCCATGTAAAAAATTTGGAGCCATGGCTAATAAAATTTGCCACTCTGGGATGGTCTCACAACACACATTAATTCGTGTATTGATATAAAAGTATATCTTGTCAGGTCTTGTCCCAGATAATTGTCTGCTCGCTTAGTGGCCTTTATAAAATTCTAGCACAAGCACTGGAGATGTAAGGCTTTTGTTCGTTGTGCCGGAGGTTCATCCACTCTATCACACTGTCTCCTTGATGGAAGGACTGCTGTGGGTGCCTCTTGGTGGCAAAACGTATCTCCAAGGGTTTTGGTGACTCTTTCAACTACATTGGATAAAGCCAGTTCAACTTCTCTCAAAGCCTCTTGAGCTTCTTTTGTAAGCTGGCGTGGTGAATTTAAAGCACTGTCTCCCCTTAAAATGTCATATAACGATTGTAACTGATAGGTAGTCAAACCTAACACTGGTTGCATCCATTGGAAATCTCCTGTCAATTTCTGAAAATCATTCAATGTGTTTAGCTTTTCTGTTCTTAAGGAGAGTTTTGTACTGTAAGCACCTTAGGGTATACTTCATATCCTAAATATCGAAAAGGAGCATGTCTTTGAATTTTTCTGGTGCTATGTATAATTTGTAATTCCTTAGTGTTTCTATGGTCTTTTGTAGACATGCTTCTAACATTTGTTCCTCAGGTGCCATCCCAAAATGTCATCCATGTAATGTTAATAGCATAACTTTTGGAATGCTTTTCTTATGACAAGAGCAGCAGCAACATACATTTGAACATAGTAGGACTGTTTTCATTCCTGTGGCAAAACTGTCCATTCATATCTTTATAAGGTTCAGCTGAGTTAACGCTGGGCACTGAAAAGGCAAATCTTTTCATATCCTCCTTATCAGGGGATAGAATAGAAAAATCTAATATCTATGACCCCAAAGAAGATTCTCTAGGCAACTAGTAGGAGAAAGTCCAGGCTGAAGAGTTCCCATAGTTTACTGTTCATTCACTTTTCTTTCCTTAACATCCTCCATTTTCCAGATTTCTTTTTTCACAACAAACACTGGGAATTCCAAGGACTTAGGAAAAGGTGTTTTCCCTTGGTAAGCTCTCCTGTACTATATCTAATAAGGCCTAATTTTATCTTTACTTAAGCCTATTCTATCCACACTTTATCAATTTTCCATTGGATAGGAACAGGGAAAAGTGTTGGCGGTTTCAACCGCCCTGCTTAAAAAACCGAAGTACCTTTTTAACCCTAATTGCTGTAAAACTCTCTTCCCCCAAGATTGATGGGGGGATTTTTTCAACTTAAAAGGGTAAAACTCCTGTTTTGCCTTCAAAAGTCCATCTCATAGGGGCAGCCTAACTGGCTGTAGACCTCCTACGCCAGACATGTAGGGTCGCTTTAATCTTTGGCCAGTGTGGGCCAATTTTCTAATGATCTCCGATCTGCAAAGTGTCTATCAATCCTTCCAATGGAAGGCCATTTATATAGATCGTGAGCATGGTCGGTCAGTTATTTTTCCTTCCAGTAAATTGCTGGATTTTGTGATCTGAAATCAGAATCTGGGTGACTATCACCAGGCTGCAATGGGATTCTGTTGGTAAACCTGATTACTATTTCTCCTGGGTGATCAGTCACAATTATCTGCCTGTCTTGGTGACTGGGATATTATCTACACATTCCCCAGTTTCCCACCAGTATGTGGATGGACACTGTTTTTTACACTCCAGGAGGTAAAATGGTCCCTACGGCCTGAAGGCAAGGCATACATGGGGGAGGAAAGATTTCCCTCTCCAGGGGGTATCTCATTTTCTAGCTGCATCCTATTCTCCCTAATTGTAATCCCTTTCCCCATCAGGTTGCTTCCTGGCTGATTGATTTGTAACCCTTTCTGCCATCCTTATGGCTTCCTGGCTGATTGGTCATATTGGGGTATTGGGTCTAGGCACTCTTGGGTGCACCTTCGCCATCATGCCCCAAGTGTTTTTTGCCTGGGGCCCTGGGGCTGGGCCCCTCATCCTGTTTCCCTGAACCTGTCTACATTCTGAGGCCCAATGGAAGCCCCTGTTGCATTTTGGACATGGGGTGCTGGGTCTTGTTGTCCCACCCTGTCCTCTCACTCTGCCTCTATCCAACATTGGCCAGATGCCCTCTTTCCACACTGAAAGCATTGCGTTTCTCTAAAGTCCCTTGCCGGAAGGGACCCTGTCTACCAAAAGGGGATCTTGGGAAGTCTGCATCATAGTCTTTTAAAAGGCATTTGTGCCCACTGTGGCCAAACGTCTTATGAACTCCTCTAAAGGAGCATCCTTGCGCAGTCCTAGTATAATCCTTCTGCATACCTCATTAGCATTTTCCTTAGCAAGTTGCCTTATTAAAACATCTGTTGATGAATTTTCCCCATTAGTTCTTGTGATAGCAGTCTGCAAACATCCCACAAATGGTTCATCTGACCCTTGTGTTATTATTGTGAAGGCCTCACCTTTGTCATTTTTATTGGGAATCGAAGCCCACGTTTTGATAGCATTAGCATCAATTTGCTCATATGCTGCTACTGAATAATTAATCTGTGCTGTGACATCTACATATGGACCCATACCTCATAGTAGGTCATAGGTGACCGCAGCATGAACAGCAGTTTGACTATTTTGTTGGGCTTGTATCCTACAGAGGTCACTATATTCAGAAAGCCACATGTAATTTTGTCCAGGTTCTAGGCATACCCTTGCTATAGATTTCCAGTCATCAGGAGTCAAGATTTCAAAAGCCAAATTCTGTAATAGCATCTTAACATAAGCTGATGTAGCCCCATAAAGAGTGCAAGCCTTTTTCAGATCTTTAATGATTTCTATGTTAAAAGGGGCGTATCTTCGACTTTGTTGACCAGAGGCATTAAACTGGGAAATTACAGGAAAGATAAGTGGTTGGAGCTCCCAGATGTCCACACCCTTTTCTTTGGCCTTCATTAAGCCCTCTTGCAGTCTGCTCATAATTGGTGCTCATGCTGTCACTGCCCCCCCACTGCCCCTCCTCCCTCCATCCTGGAGGGTGGAGTTGATGGAGGAGAGTCAATCACTTGCTCCTGAGGTGGGGCTGAAGCTGCCTCCTGAGGTGGAAAGTCACCACACCCTTGCTCACTTAAGTCTCCATGCCCTGTGGGGATATGGTCATTAATCTCTTCATTGTCTTCCTCCTTAATATCATGGCTACTCTGAGAAGGAGCAGGAGCAATGGGTTTTTTTTTTTCTTCTAGGGATAGGGTTTCTTAATGCTAACTGAATTATATTGTATAAATAAAATGCCTCAATGGAAATTGAATAAGGACCGTCCACATATGTGGACATCTCTTGTCCAACCAGGGACCAGCTCTCGAGAGATCTGCTCCTGCTCTACGAACCAAGGGGAGATGCGGTTTAATGTACCCACAAATCTAGCTACCTGTTCCCAAGTTATAAGTAGCCCTTGTCCTTCTATCAGCTTCAGCATGCTTTCTATAGCACCACTAGTGGGTGGGGTTGAAGGGGTTGAAGGGGTTGGGGGCAGGGATGGAGAGTCTTTAGCTAGCATTTGTCCCATTTTTGCCAAAAAAAGATTACTGGTTTAGTTTTTAAGAAAATAAGTTCCTTGTTTGTCTATTAACAATACTCACCCAAGTTCCTGGTCACCGGAGACTTCTTCAGTCCTTGGTTCCCACCGTTGGGCGCCAAATGTGAAGATCGCCTATTTTTAAATCAGCAGGAGTCAGGAATTCAGGTTAGGGGAAAATTGTCAGTCTTTATTCTCAGTGAAGAAGGATCGGAGGTGGAAGAGAATCGGTGATAGCAATGTGTGTAGCTGAGTCAAGAAGCTAGCTAGACCAGCAGCCACACGACCAGCAGCCAGAAGTATCGAACCCAGGCCCAATCTCCCCCAGCTTCTCTTCCTGTCTCTCTCTCTGCCTCCACCCACCAAAATCGTCATTTCCTATACAACACATCAGGACTTGCACGGAGAGTGGGCAGGGACCATTCTTTATCCAATCATGTATATTAATAATGTATAGCCCAGTTACTATTTAGCCTCACATACTTGGGACCTCAGTGCATCAACTAAAACCTCAGGCCATTACACATATGGAATAACAAAAGGTCAAGAATTTCAAGGGAATTAATGAAAAAAAAAATCAAATGAAGGTGGCTTAGCTGTACCAGATCTAAAATTATATTATAGAGCAGCAGTTACCAAAACCATTTGGTATTGGCTAAGCAATAGATTAGTTGATCAGTGGAATAGGTTAGGTTCAAGGGGTAAAAGAGTCAACAACTATAGCAACCTAGTCTTTGACAAACCCAAAGACCCCAGCTTTTGGGATAAGAACTTACTGTTTGATAAAAATTGCTGGGAAAATTGGAAACTAATATGGCAGAAACGAGGCATTGATCCACACTTAACGCCGTACACCAAGATAAGGTCAAAATGGGTTCATGACCTAGGCATTAAGAATGAAATAATTAATAAATTAGAGGAACACAGGATAGTTTACCTCTCAGACCTGTGGAAGGGGAAGGTCTTTATGACCAAAGCAGAACTAGAGATCATTACTGATCACAAAATAGAAAATTTCGATTATACCAAACTGAAAAGTTTTTGTACAAACAAAACTAATGCAGACAAGATTAGAACGGAAGGAATAAACTGGGAAAATATTTTTACAGTCAAAGGTTCTGATAAAGGCCTCATTTCCAAAATATATAGAGAATTAACTCTAATTTATAAAAAATCAAGCCATTCTCCAATTGAAAAATGGTCAAAGGATATGAACAGACAATTCTCAGATGAAGAAATTGAAACTATTTCTAGTCATATGAAAAGATGCTCCAAGTCATTATTAATCAGAGAAATGCAAATTAAGACAACTCTAAGATACCACTACACACCTGTCAGATTGGCTAAGATGACAGGAAAAAATAATGATGATTGTTGGAGGGGATGCGGGAAAACTGGGACATTGATGCATTGTTGGTGGAGTTGTGAACGAATCCAACCATTCTGGAGAGTAGTTTGGAAGTATGCTCAAAAAGTTATCAAACTGCATACCCTTTGATCCAGCAGTGTTACTACTGGGCTTATATCCCAAAGAGATTATAAAGAAGGGAAAAGGACCTGTATGTGCATGAATGTTTGTGGCAGCCCTTTTTGTAGTGGCTAGAAACTGGAAACTGAATGGATATCCATCAGTTGGAGAATGGCTGAATAAATTGTGGCATATGAATATTATGGAATATTACTGTTCTGTAAGAAATGACCAACAGGATGATTTCAGAAAGGCCTGGAGAGACTTACACGAACTGATGCTGAGTGAAATGAGCAGGACCAGGAGATCATTATATACTTCAACAACAATACTATATGATGACCAGTTCTGATGGACCTGGCCATCCTCAGCAATGAGATCAACCAAATCATTTCCAATGGAGCAGTAATGAGCCGAACCAGCTATGCTCAGAGAAAGAACTCTGGGAGATGACTAAAAACCATTACATTGAATTCCCAATCCCTATATTTATGCCCACATGCATTTTTTATTTCCTTCACAAGCTAATTGTACAATATTTCAGAGTCTGATTCTTTTGTACAGCAAAATAACAGTTTGGTCATGTATACTTATTGTGTATCTAATTTATATTTTAATGTATTTAACATCTACTGGTCATCCTGCCATCTGGGGAGGGGGGGGGTAAGAGGTGAAAAATTGGGAACAAGAGGTTTGGCAATTGTTAATGCTGTAAAGTTACCCATGCATATATCCTGTAAATAAAAGGCTATTAAATAAAAAAAAATAAAAAAATAAAAAAAAAAATAAAGCCCTTATGATATCAGTTTCCTGATTACTTCCTTATGCTTCTCCAGAGTTTTGTATTTGAAAATCAAATTTTCCATTCAGCTCTGGTGTTTTCATTACAAAAGCTTGAAAATTCTCTATTTCATTGAATGATTACTTTTTCCTCTGAAGGATTAGTCTCTATTTTGCTGGGTAGGTAATTATTCCATTGCTCTCTGGAATATCATATTACAAGCCATCCAGTCTTTCAATAAAAAAGCTGCTAAATCTTTTGTAATCCTGACTATGGCTCTACTATACTTGAATTGTTTCTTTCCAGAACCTTACAATATTTTCTTCTTGACCTAGGAGTTCCAGAATTTGGCTTTTTTGGAGTTTACATTTTGGAATTTCTGGAGGTGGCCAGTGGATTCTTTCAATTTCTATTTTACCCTCTGGTTCTAGAATATCAGGACAATTTCCCTTAATAATTTCTTGAAAGTTGATATCCAGACTCTTTTTTTGATCATGCTTTAAAGTGACCAATAATTTTTAAATTATTTATCCTGGATCTAGTTTCCAGATCAGTTGCTTTCCAGTCAGATATTTCACTTTTTTCTTTTTTTTTGATTTTGCTTTATCGTATCTTGATTTCTCAGAAAGTCATTACCTTCCATTTATTCAATTCTATTTTTTTATTTACAAAACATATTCATGGGTAATTTTTCAACATTGACCTTTGCAAAACCTTCTATTCCAAATTATCCCCTCCTTTCCCCTCCCCCCTCCCCTAGTTAGAAGATAGTCCAATACATGTTAAATATGTTAAAATATATGTTAAATCCAATATATGTATACATATTTATACAGTTACCTTGCTGCACAAGAAAAATCAGATCAAGAAGGGGGAAAAAACTGGGAAAGAAAACAAAATGCAAGCAAACAAAAACGGAAAGAGTGAGAATGCTATGTTATGGTCCATACCCAGCTCCCACAGTCCTCTCTGGGTGTAGGTGACTCTCTTTATCAATGAACAATTGGAATTGCTTTGAATCATCTCCTGTTGAAGAAAACAACATCCATCAGAATTGATCTTCATATAGTCTTGTTGTTACCATGTATAATAATCTCCTGGTTCTGCTCACTTCATTTAGCATCAGTTCATGTGAGTCTCTCCAAGACTCTCTGAAAGCATCCTGGGTCATTTCTTACAGAACAATAATATTCCATAATTTATTAATATGCCATAATTTATTCAGCCATTCCCCAATTGATGGGCATGTATTCAGTTTACAGTTTCTTGCCACTACAAAAAGGGCTGCCACAAACATTTTACATGTGGGTCCCTTTCCCTCTTTTGAGATCTCTTTGAGATATAAGCCTAGTAGAAACACTGCTAGGTCAAAGGGTATGCACAATTTGATAACTTTTTGAGCATAGTTACAAATTGCTCTCCAGAATGGTTGGATCCGTTCACACACAGTTCCATCAACAATGTATCAGTGTCCCAGTTTTCCCACATTCCCTCCAATATTCGTCATTATCTTTTCCTGTCATCTTAGCCAATTTGAGAAGAGTTGTCTTAATTTGCATTTCTCTGATCAATAGTGATTTAGAACACCTTTTCATATGACTTGAAATAGTTTCAATTTCTTCATCTGAAAACTGTCTGTTCTTATCCTTTGACCATTGACTATTTTGTTCTGTGAACCTAACCTATTCACTGATCAACTGCTCTATTTCTTAGCCAGTACCAAATGGTTTTGATGACTGGTGCTTTACAATATAGTTTTAGATCTGGTACAGCTAGGCAACCTTCTCAATTCCATAAAGTATGAAAATTATCTATGCATATGTTTTGAAAATAAAAAGCTTTAATAAAAATAAATAAATAAATATTTACTGAGTGTCTACTATGTCCAGATCGATCCAAATTAAAATGTAATTTCAAAAATTCAAAACCTTATAACCAACAATCAAAACAAAAATTCAGATATAAAGAAAGTAATAAATGAACTATTATAAACTAATTGTTCAAGTATATATCACTTTTAAAATAATAACAAGAACATTACATTTACTTCATCTCCTGATCTATTTTCCTTATATATATTTTTCTTCAGATAGTCCTATTTTTCCTTTGTATAACTTCTCATGAATATTCTTGAACATATTTTATACAAAAATTTTCATTGCTTCTGGGAAAAAAATATCAAACATAAAAATAAAACAAACATATTTTCCTCTAAAGATCACTGTAGCGGTTCTTATGCCCTCTGTACCAAGTGAAAGTCATATAATCAGTTTACTATGACTCTTATTGCTACCTCTCTTTACTAATTACCATAATAAATTCCCTTTTTAAAAGTTAATCTTTTTCAATGAGCCAAAATCTGTCTTCTCTCCGCCTCACCTCTCCTACTCCCAATTTAAAAAGAAAATCAAAGCCATTATAACAAATATTTATGCTCAGACAAAACAAACCCCTTCATTGGCTATGTCCAAAAATATGTCTCAATCTGCATTTGAGTGACTTTCCTCTCTGCCAGAAGGGAAGACAGCAAGTTTCATCATAAGTTCTCTGGAATCACTGTTTGACTATTGTGTTGTGTACTGTGTCTTTCAAAGTTGTTTGTTTTCACAATCCTGTTATTTAAAAAGTACAGGCTAGCTCCCTGGAGGGCCGGGGTAAGCCGCAATCAGAAAAACATAAAGTCCTTGGTCTTTAGGGGAAGAAGTGAAGGAGGCAGACAAGCAAAATCCTGGATTCTGGAGTCTGGAGTCACCAACTTCTCTCCTCCTTGTCCTGCTGCCAAGTGCTTCTGGCCTCTCTCCCTCCGCCCTCCAGTCCTTGCCTATGATTATCTTAACACCAAACATTCAGCAAGCACCAACTGTGAGAAGATCTATTTATCCAAATATATGCTAACAGAGTCATTATGTCACATTGAATAGGTAATTAGCCTTGAGTGCTCTGTTGTCTGATTCAAGGATACTTTTTGGAGTTTCAGCCCTCTACACCTCCTGCTTTCTTTTGTTTTAGAACAAAGGTAGTCACACCCTCCCTGACTTCTCAAAGAGGTGAGAACCTCAAAAAGGAGGTGATCATGCCCTCCCTGATATTCTCAGCAAAGAGGGTGAAAACATCAAAAAGTAGGTGATCATGCACCCCTCTTCTCCCCTCTTCCCTCCCCCCAGACTTCTCAGGAAGGGAAGTGAAAGTACTAAAAAGGAGATGATCATACCCTCCCTGAGTTCTCAGGAAGAAAGATGAAAAACACCAAAGAAAAGTGGGGAGTCAAACCAGATATTGTTAGCAGTTTTGGGGCTGAAGGGTCTTACTAAAAACAGGTATATACAAACCCATCAGCATGGGAGGTATCACATAAGTACATAGCAATAAAGGACAAGCTAATTGTGATGACTCTCCCCATAGCCAGTGCAGACTCAATTTGACGTAACAAACATGAATTGTACATGCAAATAATGATATAACAAACAATATGAATCAATATGGTGTTGTAAAAGATTTCCAGAAGGCCTAGAAGGAGGGTATGTAAATAACAATCATACATACACCTCCTTCAGCACCCAAGAAACAGTCCAAAACCATTACTACATTGTCCATTACTTTATGTGTCAGGGAATCCAATGATCATTGCAAGTTTTTGAAGTCCTTCAAAAGTCTTATTATGTCTCAGGGATTCCAATGATTCCTGCAGATTTGGAAGTCCTACATCAGTCTCATTAACAATTTTTGATGTCTATGAGTCAACTGCCATAACTGCCATGCTCTTTCAGTGGTGGGCACAATCAGCAATGGAACCACCAAATGTTCCTTGGGTCTTCTTTGTTTCAAGGGTCTACTCTATCTTTCTCTCCAGTAGACAATGCAAATACAGCTCATTGGCACCCATCGGATTCCTTCTCCATCTGTAGAGATACAAGCAAACCCTCTCCCCCAAGCAGTTAACCTATCTGGTCCCTTCCATTCACCACTTTCTGGATCTCTCCACATCACCTAGCGATTATCGAAAGATAGTGGAGCTTTTCATACTGGACACTGCCCTTCCAGTGGGTTAAAAAACCTGTCTGCTGGAACCACTGCATCTTTGTCAAAAATCAAGAAGCTAATTGTATAAAGAGCTAAATTTAAAAGTTCTCTAGGGTTACCTGTGGCTCCCCCTTTCTTTTGTTTTTGGAGGAGTGTCTTGATGTCTCTGTTTCTTTTCTCTGCTATAGCCTGTCCTTGACGATTAAAGGGTATGCCAATGGTGTGTAAAATCTTATACTGTGCACAAAGGTGTGCAAAATGTTTAGAAGTATGTGCAGGTCCGTTATCTGTTTTTACTGCTTGTGGCACACTTATAATTGCAAATACTTGTATAAGGAATTCAGTGACCAATGGAATGATTTCAGAAAAACCTGGAAAGACTTTATATGAACTGATGCATAGTGAAGTGAACAGAGCCAAGAGAATTTATATATAGTAACAGCAATATTGTTTGATGAAGAATTGTGAATGACTTGGCTATTTTCTTAATACAGTGATCCAAGATAATCCCAAAAGAATAATGATAAAACATATTATTCATCTTCAGAGAAGACTGATATTGTTTGAATACAGACTGAAGTATGGTATTTTTAACTTTCTTCATTTCATTCTTTCATTTGAGTCTTCTATAAAATAATTAAATATGGAAATGTTTTATACAATTGCATGCATATAGACTATATCTGATTGCTTACCATTGTGTAGGGAAGAAGAAAAGGAAGGAGGGAAGGAGGCACAGAATGCTGAACTCAAAACTTTAAACAAAAAGTGCTAAATAGATTAATAAAATTTAGATAAGAGGGATAGGAGGTTGCAAGTTCTACATAGAAACTATTTAGAAGAAATTCAAAATAGGCACTTCATAAGTTTTACTTACATGAGGAATACAGTTACTAAAGAAGATGAATGAAAGACTAAAAGTTGAACATAGGTAGACAGGAAAAAGAATAAAGATAATTAGAAGAATTTTTTTTTAGAAATTCACAAAAAAATCCCCAGATTTCTACTAAAAAGCTATTAGAAATAATCCACACCTTTAGCAAAGTTGCAGGATACAAAATAAACTCACATAAATCATCAGCATTCTTATATATCACTAACAAAATCCAACAAAGTTCCAAAGAGAAATTCCATTTAAAGTAACTACCGATACTATGAAATATTTAGGAATCTATTCTGCCAAGGGAAAATCAGAAACTGTATGAGTAAAACTACAAAACACTTTCCACACAAATTAAGTCTTATCTAACCAATTGGAAAAATATTAAATGCTCTTGGATAGGGTGAGCAAATATAATAAAGATGACAATACTACCTAAATTAATCTATTTATTTAGTGCTATACCAATCAGACTCCCAAAAAATTACTTTAATGGCCTAGAAAAAAATAACAACAAAGTTCATATGGAAAAACAAAAGGTCAAGAATTTCAAGGGAATTAATGAAAAAAAAATCAAATGAAGGTGGCCTAGCTGTACCAGATCTAAAATTATATTATAAAGCAGCAGTTACCAAAACCATTTGGTATTGGCTAAGAAATAGACTAGTTGATTAGTGGAATAGGTTAGGTTCAAAGGACAAAACAGTCAATAACTTTAATAATCTAATGTTTGACAAACCCAAAGACCCCAGGTTTTGGGATAAGAACTCACTGTTTGACAAAAATTGCCCGGAAAATTAGAAATTAGTATGGCAGAAACTAGGCATTGACCCACCCTTAACACCATACACCAAGATAAGGTCAAAATGGGTTAATGACCTAGGCATAAAGAATGAATTTTTAAACAAATTAGAGGAACATAGGATAGTTTACCTCTCAGACCTGTGGAAGAGGAAGGAATTTATGACCAAAGAAGAACTAGAGATCATTATTGATCACAAAATAGAAAATTTTGATTATATCAAATTGATGTTTTTGTACAAACAAAACTAATGGAAACAAGATTAGAAGGGGAGCAATAAACTGGAAAACCATTTTTACAATCAAAGGTTCTGATAAAGGTCTCATTTCCAAAATATATAGAGAATTGACTCTAATTTATAAGAAATCAAGCCATTCTCCAATTGATAAATGGTCAAAGGATATGAACAGACAATTCTCAAAGAAATTGAAACTATTTCTAGCCATATGAATAGATGCTCCACGTCATTATTAATCAGAGAAATGCAAATTAAGACAACTCTGAGATACCACTACACACCTGTCAGATTGGCTAGAATGACATGAAAAGATAATGCGGAATGCTGGCGGGGATGTGGGAAAACAGGGACACTGATACATTGTGGGTGGAATTGCGAATACATCCCGGCATTCTGGAGAGCAATTTGGAACTATGCTCAAAAAGTTAGCAAACTGTGCATAACCTTTGATTCAGCAGTGTTACTACTGGGCTTATATCCCAAAGAGATTTTAAAGAAGGGAGAGAGACTTGTATGTGCAAGAATGTTTGTAGCAGCCCTCTTTGTAGTGGCCAGAAACTGGAACCTGAGTGGATGCCCATCAATTGGAGAATGGCTGAATAAATTGTGGTATATGAATATTGTGGAATATTATTGTTCTGTAAGAAATGACCAACAGGATGATTTCAGAAAGGCCTGGAGAATCTTACATGAACTGATGCTGAGTGAAATGAGCAGGACCAGGAGATCATTATATACTTCAACAACAATACTATATGATGATCAATTCTAATGGACCTGGCCTTCTTCAACAATGAGATGAACCAAATCAGCTCCAATAGAGCAGTAATGAATCGAACTAGCTACACCCAGCAAAAGAACTCTGGAGATGACTATGAACCACTACATAGAATTTCCAATCTCTCTACCTTTGTCCACTTGCATTTTTTATTTCCTTCACAGGCTAATGGTACACTATTTCAAAGTCCAATTCTTTTTGAACAGCAAAATAACTGTTTAGACATGTATACTTTTTTGTATTTAATTTATACTTTAACATATTTAACATGTATTGGTCAACCTGCCATCTGGGGGAGTGGGGGAGGGGAAAGAGGGGAAAAATTGGAACAAAAGGTTTTGCAATTGTCAATGCTGTAAAATTACCCATGCATATAACTTATAAATAAAAGCTATAATAAATATAAAAAAAGAAAAGAAAAAAAGAAATTCACAAAAAATTTTTTTAAAATCCAATTAATAAAACAAGTTGTAGGGATTGAGGGAAAAAGGAAATTTATTTAACTATTTGATTGAGAAAGAAGAGGGTACAATTTAAATAACAAAATAAATGGAAGAAAGAAAAAAAACATGATAAATTAAATAAAAACCCAAAACTGAAAGAAAACATGAAAGAATGAAACTGGAGAGGAAGAGATGGGGAAAGAGCCTATGGGAGCAGATTTTTCTTAAAATAGATTAAACAAAAATATTCCAAGGAATGAGGTATTTTTATTATTATTAGAAATGTATTCATTTAAGACAAATACAAAATAAAAACAAAATAGAAAAGAAAGACACAAAAAGGAAAACAAAAACAAAAACACTGTCATGTATCCACCAGGGAGGATTCGAAATAGGTAATAAATTTCTATTTCCAGAAGGCATATATAATAATAGAAGACATTATATTCATGATGTCTGTCTTTTCTTTGCTTCCTTTTATTCTATTCTTTTGTCCCCCTTATTCATCCCCCTCTCCCTCAAGCAGACTATAGTTAAGTATGGATATATTTATGTATACATATACATATATACACAGATATTATACATATATCTTCACACACACCCTCATATACACATACACACACCTACATATGTACATACATATACACGTGTCCATATGTGTATATATATGTATACCTACATATCCCTTTTTAATCCATTACCAATATAAGCAATCTTTTAGAACTACGAGCCCTTCTCCCCCATCTAATGCCTCTGTGCCAGTTCTTCCTCTATACCTCATTTATATAATATAATTACTATATTACCTTTCCTATATGGTTTTGCTTTATGGAGTCAGTTCATACTCAGCTTTGCTCCAGTCTTTCTTTTGGACTACTCAATTATTGATGTCAATCTTAGACATATGGTTTACATTTCCACATATAAAACATAAACAATTTGTCCTTATTGAGTACTTTGAAATTAGTCTTTCATGTTGGCTCTTAGATGTTAAATTTTCTATTGAGTTCATGTTTGTTTGAGACAAAATCCTAAAAATCTGTGAGGTTTTTTGTTGTTGTTGTTGTTGTTGTTCAATATTGCTGAATATGATATTTTTGGTCACAGCTCGACTTCTTTTGATTTTTGGTATAAGATATTCTAGGACCTGCAGTCTTTTATTGTTGCTGCTGATAAATCCTATATCATTCTAATTTTAGTTACAGCATATTTGAACTGGTTTTTTATTTGTTTTTTCTAAAATTTTCTCCTTGATCTGGGAGTTTCAAAATTTAGCAATAATGTTCCTATGTGTTTCATTTGTAGGATGGTGTTTAGTGGATTTTTTCTATTTCTACTCTACCCTTCTACTCTATCACTCGAGGACAATTTTCTTTTATTATATCTTGTATTACTGTGGCAAGATTCTTTTTTTTTTTAATCATAACTTTCAAGTAGTCCAATTCTCATGTTTTCTCTTTTTAGTCTGTTCGCCAGTTCTGTTGTTTTTCTTTTTTAAGATTATACACTCTCTTCTATATTTTCATTCTTTATGTTTTGTTATGTTATTTCTTGGTCTCATAGCTTTGCTGGCTTTCTCCTGCCAATTCTAATTTTCAAAGAATAATTTTCTTCTTTAAGACTCTGTTTCTTGCAGGCTTCTTTTCATAATCTTAGTTTTCTTGGATGATTTTTATTTAGCTTTTTAGTTTTTCCTCAATCTCTCTCATTTGATTTTAAGTCTTTTTTGAGTTTTCCTATAATTTCTTTATGGGCAGGCACTCATTTAATGATACTCTTTGGGGTAAGAGACGAATTTTTTACTTCAGTATGAACCTGGGTCTTTTCTATTTCCATGGTAACTTTCTATGGTTGGATTCTTTCTCCTTTGCCTGCTCTATTTTTTTTTTAATGAGAACTTATTAGTATAATCATCTCTAATCCTGGGGTGGAGAGGATGGTGCTTTTGGCTTCACTTCAGTTCTCTTTTCTGACCTGGAATTTCATTTCTCTTTTCTGACTTGGAACTCCAAACTAAGAACTTCACTGTCCTTCAAGTGTTCACAGCAAGGGATGACTCACTGCTTCTGCATTCATGGAATGCTGATTCCTTCTTGCTAGACTGCAGCACAGATAAACCTGGAATTCCTTATCAAGAGAGGTTTCCTCAGTCTTCCCAGACTCAGATCTCTAACTTCCTAGGATATTGGGGAGGTAAAAGTTCCTGTAAATCCAGCTAGAGTTCCCCAATTGCTGTTTCTGTGGAACTAGCCTGAGGGGTTTACACTTCAGATGAGTTAAAACTTCTTCTGGTCTTCTAGGGTTTTCCCAGAAGGCCTCTGTTCTGCTTCAGTCTTATGTATTTTTCATCAGTCTATGTTTTCCCTGAAGCACAATTTTGTTTTGTTTGTGGGGGAAATATGGAGACCTTGAAACTTTTGGACTTAATCTGCCATTTTTCCAGGTTTAAGCTATCATTTTTATAGAGAAAGAATGACAGCAACAACAATAAAATCCTAATTCAGAAAAAATATAATACTAGAGACAAATGGAGGAAAAATGTAAATCTCATTTTCATAACTAAATGTGAGTGGATGAAACAATCCACACAAGGAAAGATAATGACAGATAGGTTTAGAAAACAAAACCCCACAACTTGTTATCTACAAGAAACATACTTGAAAAAGCAAAGAGATACACAGAATAAAAATAAGGAATGGGAACAAAATTTATGATAATTGGCAATTCAAAAAAGCAGGACCTGTAGTCATGGTCTCAAACAAAACATAAAAACAAAATGTCACAAAATAAAGTGATGTTGAAAAGAACCCAAATTCCCCAAATCAGTAAGATGCCTTATCATTAAAGTTCACAAAGAAAATAATAACAATTACAAAAAGAAGGAAATAATAAAATAACTATAGAAGCTTTTAACATCTCTAAGTTTTGTATAAATCTAAGAGATAAAGAAAAGGGAAAATAGAGAATTAAACAAATTGCTGGGAAGGCAGAGCTGAGAGCGTTAGATGATACCTTTTAAATGAGATTGCTTAAGAATCCATGTATTTTTCAGCACCATGAACATGATCATGAAATGAAGTAATCAATTCAATGAATACAAACAAAATATAGACCAAAATGGAGGTTTAATAATAAAATTCTAAATAATTATTGAGTCAAAGAATTAATGATAATTATGCCAAAGGAAATGAAAGTGATAAAAGACATGCCTAAATTTTTGGAGTTCAGGTGAAGTAATCCTCAGAGAGGAAAATCATATATCTAAAAATGTACATTAGAAAAATATAAAAGGGTGGGGTGGGGTGGAGCCAAGATGGCGGAGAGGACACACGTGTCTTTCGAAGTTCTTCCTTACTCTCAGACTACCTCTTTTATGAAATGGTCTCAGAATTAGTGCTTGACAGTCAAACCCCATGAATATTGGGAGTACAACACATTACCAACAGAAGATATTCTCAAAATTTGCCAGAAAAGATCTGTTTTTGCTTGCCCACGGGGACAATTAGGCCAGGTGCAGCATCAGGCAAGTTGTCAATGAGAGCATGGAAGGCAGCTCATGCTGAGCAGACCACAGGGGGTTGGGGGGTGGTCTCAGCCGGCAGAAAATTTGTGGGAAGAACATCACCACAGAGTCAGCTACTTTGCTCTGGCAGCAAGCCAGTAGAGCAGCAGAGAAGCTATAAATACAAAGGTATAACACCAAAATGTAGAGTATCTCGGGACCTGGCCACAAACACCCAGCATCTGGGATGGACTCAGCATGATCTCAGCGTGCAACCACTGAGCATAGTGCAGATGCTGATCTCAGCGCAGACACTGATCTCAGCCCAGATGTTAATCCCAGTACAGACGCTGATCCCAGCATGGCCATTGCTGTCCCACTGCTGCTTCACTGCTACTTCATGTTGTCTGTAGAAAAAGCTTGGTGACACCATACTACTCTAAAAGGAGACTGCAGGTTTTCTTTTTGGGTTTTTTTTTTGTCAAAATGAGTAAAAAAACTAAAGCAAACTCTATAAATAGCTGATAGAGGGCAGACTTCAAACACTGAGAAGATTAAAAAAAGATGTCTCTAGATGAAAACCCAAAGGGGGATATGATCTGATCCCCACCACACAAGGGTCTCATAGAAGAAATTAAAAAGGCTCTTACAAGAGAGCTAAAAGAAAAATGGAGAAAAGAAAGGGAAGCTTTGCAAGAGGATTTGGATAAGTAATCCTACTCATTAAAAGATAGAGTGGGCAAAGAAATCAACTCCATGAAAAACAGAATTAGTGAATTGGAAAAAGAAAATAGCTCTCTAAAACATAAAATTAGTGAAATGGAAAAAAAATTCCATAAAACAAAACAACTCATTTAAAAACTCAGTTGGACAATTACAAAAAGAAATTTTAAAAGTAAATGAAGAAAATATTTCATTAAAAATCAAAATTGAACAAATGGAAATGAATGACTCAAGGAGACACCAAGAATCAGTCAAGCAAAACAACAATAATAACAACAACAAAAAGAAAAAAATAGGAAAAAATGTTAAATATCTACTTGGGAAACAACAGACCTGGAAAATAGATCTAGGAGAGATAATCTGAGGATTATTGGGCTTCCTGAAAATTATGATTAAAAAAAAAGAGCCTACACACTATTTTTCAGGAAATTATAAAAGAGAACTGCCCAGATGTTATAGAAACAGAAGGTAAAATAGACATTGAAAGAATTCATCGATCAACTATAGAAAGAGATCCCAAAATCAAAACTCATTGTGGCTAAATTCCAGAGCTATCAGACCAAAGAAAAAATACTACAAGTAACCAGAAAAAAAAAACAATTTAATACCAAGGTGCCACAATAAGGATCACTCAGGATCTTCAACATTAAAGGATCAAAGGGCCTGGAATCTGATATTCCAAAAGGCTAAGGAACTTGGTATGCAGCCAAGAATAACTTACCTAGCCAAACTGAGCATTTTTTCCAAGAGAAGAAGAGGGACATTCAGTGAAATAGGTGAATTCCATTTATTTCTGATGAAAAAGACAGAGTAAACAAAAAGTATGACTTTCAAATATAGGACTCAAGAGAAGCATAAAAAAGGTAAAAAGAAATCTTTGGAACTATATTTCTGTTATGAGTATACATAAAGAATACATGTATAATTTGGTTTTACTGTTATAATATAAAAAAGAAGCTAGAGATGGAAAGGAAATTGTACCAGAAAAAGGGAAAAATGGAGGTACTACATCTCATGAAGAAGCAAAGGAAACCTATTATATCTGAGGGAAAGAAGGAAAGTGGATGATCATAGTGTAAATCTTACTCTCATCAGAATTGACTCAAAGAGAAAATATTAGACATATTCGGTTTATAGAGAAACTTCTCCAACCTCATTGAAAAGTGGGAGGGGAAAAGTGAAAAGGGAAGGAGTAAGCTAAATAGAAGGGAATATCGAAATTGCAAGGAAAAGGTTTAAGAAAAGAAGAGGGACTCTAAGGTGGGGGGAGGGATCCTAAATAAGGAGGGCTCCCTAAGGCAAGCGGTGCTTACTAGTTTAATACTGGGGAGGGAGGTAAGAGGGAAAGGAAAGAGAAAAGCATAATCTGGGGTTAACAAGATGGCAGGAAATACAGAATTAGTCATTTGAACCATAAATGTAAATGGGGTAAACTCCCCCATAAAGCAGAGGCAGATAGCAGATTTAAAAGTCAGAATCCTACAATATGTTGTTTACAGGAAACACACTTGAAGAAGGGCGATACATACAGAGTAAAGGTAAAAGGCTGGAGCAGAATGTACTATACTTCAGGTGAAGTCAAAAAAGCAAGGGTAGCCATCCTGATCTCAGATCAAGCAAAAGTAAAAATTGATCTAATTAAAAGAGATAAGGAAAGGCACTATATCTTGCTAAAGGGCAGGATAGATAGTGAAGCAATATCA
Organism: Sarcophilus harrisii; assembly: GCF_902635505.1. Taxonomy (NCBI): domain Eukaryota; kingdom Metazoa; phylum Chordata; class Mammalia; order Dasyuromorphia; family Dasyuridae; genus Sarcophilus; species Sarcophilus harrisii. Next base: position 334,031,392 of record NC_045427.1, on the reverse strand, counting down.
AGACTAAACATATATGCACCAAGAGGTATAGCATCTAAATTCCTAAAGGAGAAGTTAAGAGAGCTACAAGAAGAAATAGACAGCAAAACTATAATAGTGGGAGATCTCAACCTTGCATTCTCAGAATTAGATAAATCACACCACAAAATAAATAAGAAAGAAGTTAAAGTGGTAAATAGAACACTAGGAAAATTAGGTATGATAGATCTTTGGAGAAAACTAAATGGAAACAGAAAGGAGTACACTTTCTTTTTGGCAGTTCATGGAACCTATACAAAAATTGACCATATATTAGGACATAAAGACCTCAAATTCAAATACAGAAAGGCAGAAATAGTAAATGCATCCTTTTCAGACCACAATGCAATAAAAATTACATTCAATAAAAAGCCAGGGGAAATGAACTAAGAAGTAATTGGAAACTAAATAATCTCATCCTAAAGAATGGATGGGTAAAACAGCAAGTCATAGACACAATTAATAATTGCACCCAGGAGGATCACATCAATGAGATGATATACCAAAATGTGTGGGATGCAGCCAAAGTAATAAGGAGAAATTTTATATCTCTAGAGGTCTACTTACATAAAATAGAGAAAGAAAATAAATGAATTAGGCTTGCAACTAAAAAAGCTAGAGAAAGAGCAAATTAAAACCCCCCAATCAAACATTAAACTTGACATTCTAAAAATAAAAGGAGAGATTAATAAGATTGAAAGTAAAAAAAAAAAAACTATTGAATTAATAAACAAATAAGTTCTTTTCCCCTTTTTTAAATGTCTTTAAGCTGTAGACCTAGTAGTAGCATTTTGGGATAAAGGAGTGTGCTCAGTTTTATAGACCTTTGGGCACAGTTCTCCAGAATGGTTGACCTATCTAGAAGAAAGAAAGAAAAGTATTTCATTATGGTAATAATTTTCCTGTAATTTAGATTATGTGCTTTTTTAATACACCCTCCATTCCCCATGATCATTTTCCCCATTTACTGTGAAATCTTCTTTATAATCCATGCTTTCCTACCTTTTTTGAATGTTGTTAATTTCTTCTCTATTCTCTACCACATAAGGAAGGCTCTCTGGAAAGTTTCTTCATCATTTCATATCCAGCTGCTTTCCCAGACTTCATTCTGCAAGATGAAATCAACTCTGAAACTTACATTTCCTCAGATCCATCTACTCCATATGTAAAGGGCTGCAAATTGTACCTCTTTAATCTTTTTTCTATCCATTGCCAATTAGGTTGTGAACTCCTTGAAGGTAGAGACCATTTTATGTTTTTCCTTTGTATTCCAGGACTTTATAATAGAGTACCTGGCCCACAGCAGACACTTGATAAATCTTTGCTGACTCTTATTCTGTTGATTAAGAAGCAGCAGCTTTGCTGCTCTTCCTCCTGATACTAGGGATTATTTTCCCTTCATTGTTTACCATTAACTTAATTAAGAAACATCATCACACTTTTTCATCTATTTCTTTCTCCTATAGACCCTCTTATTGTCATCTCAGTCTTCAATTTAGTTCCTTAAAACCATTAATTCACCTGTAAGTGGGGTGTTAATAAGAGTTAATCCATGTTGTTTTAGGCTGCTCTTTTACTATCAGTTCTGTGTACATTCTGCTTTTACCCTTTTTTCCTTATACCCTTTGAAAAACAACTCTCTTAATAGTCCTGTTACAGTTACTGCTGCTGCTGTTGCTTTTTTGCTATTTAACCATATGGTAATTTTTCTCTGGGTTTTTCCATTTTTTTCTGGGGTAATTTATTTCATTACTTGTGCCTTTTTTGGTTGTCATATTTAATCTTTCTGCATTTCTGTTGTCTTAGGTGTTTACAAAGAAAATAATCTACTCATGTCTAGGGGATGTGTGCTTTAAATGTCTCTCTTTTGTTGAATATTCATATATTTATTGATGATTAGTTAAAGTGTAGAGGGTTTGAAACCTTGAGTTGCATCTTGAGAATAGGCTTGTATTGTTTGAATGTTATTTCCTTTATATGTAAAGATGTTTCTATTGGTCTACTAAATGATTTATTGTATGCTATTGGAATTGTTTAAATTTAGTCACTATGTGTTTGGTTTTTATTGTTGTCATTTTCTGAAAGTATTCTGTGAATTTTTTTAGTTGGAATTTCGCTCTCTGAGTTCAGAAGTTCTGATCAATTTTCTTGTATTACTTTTGCATTTCAGTATCTGTTGTTTTTGCTCTGCTCTTCTGGGAGACTTCTAACACTTCAGCTATCTCTTTTCAATCTGTCTTTAAGATAAATGTTTTGCTTATATAAAGATCATATTTTCTTTTAACATTTCTCTTTTTGCTTCTCTTCTTCCATATTTTTCTTTTCTTCTATGTATTTTCCTTCACAATAATAGTTTTCCCTTTTATTTCTTTGTTAAGATTTATCACTGTGAATTCAAGTTTTTCTATTCTGCTTATTTTTTCTATGCAGGCCACATATAATACTTTAATGATTCTTATATAATGATCCATTTAGGAATATTGTGCTGTGATTCTATATTAACTTTGGAATCCATATGGTCATTTGCCTCATAAAGTATTCATTTTCCTTCATCTTACTATATTTTACTTAAAAGATATTTGAACCAATTTAGATAACATGGATTCCAACCTCCTTTCTGTTATTAATACTAATAAATCTAAATTTATTTTTATATATACTAAATATATATACTATACTAAAAATAAATACAAATAAATAAAAAAAATAAAATCTAATGATTTATCTGCTTGTACTCAAGATTTTTCATTATTTTCTTCCTCCTGAGATTTTTGGTAATTTTAGTCTTTTTTATTTATATTCCCCTATTTCTCACTTACTCTTTCCTCTTTGATAACAAATCTTGTCTGGGTTGGAATTCAAAAATGTCTCGACTCTATTCTCACACTAGGTGTTTACTTTTCACTGGCCTCAATTTCAGAACTGGTCTGTGCTGGATGTCAGTTGCCAATACTTTAAGCCTAGTAAAGTTCCCTACAACACATTGGTGCCCTGTTTCAATGTCCTCTTTATTCTCTGACTGAACATTATTACTGAGCAAAACTTATGTGCTGGTACCTAAGCATAACAAATTTTCCTACATTCTTCGACACTTTCATCTCAATGGAATTTTCTTCACATGAGGATTTGATAGGAAGGCTTGCTAAAGAATGAAAATATGAGGGAAGAGAGCAAGGTTCCCTAGCAGATACTATTGAAGCATCAAGAAAATTATTATTCAGTGAATTCCAGAAAACAAGCCCATGAATCTTGTTATATAACCCTTTTAAATATGGGAGCTGGTAAGATAGGATCTGCTACTGAAAATGAATCTTTTCTGCTATTAATGTATCAGATTTCTTGGCGTGAAGATTGTTGTAATTAGGTTACTTAGTGGACATCATTCTTATTTTGGAGGGAGATCACAAGGATTAAAGACAATATCTAATCTTACTGATCTTATTGGTCCTCTGATCCATAAATCCTGCAAAAGCCTTCTGATTCATCTATTTGACTCAAACCTCTTTTTCTTGACTCCATTCTACTTTCCATTCACTAAGGTACAGATTTTATCATATCAATATATTATACTAATTCCCTATTATCTCCAGAATCAAATATCTTCTGTTTGACACTTAATGCCCTTTATAACATGGTCTCATCCCATATTTCCAATGTTACTCCGCTTCCCTTCCTCTACCCCCATCCTCTATGATTCAGCTATACTAGTCTACTCATTTACTACATAGCATTCCATCTTCAGAATCTATGCACTTATACTGTTTGCCCTATACCCCAGTTAGTCCCTTTTCTCTAAAATTAGCTTCTAGTTACTCTATGTGTGTGCATAACTTTTTATATACATACCTAATGATATCTCCATCATTAGAATATGAGTTCTTAAACATAGGACAGTGATTATACTTTTGCACTTTTTTGTGTCCCCAATACATAGCCCTTAATAAATGTTTGCTTACTTTCTCAAAAGAAGTCTACTAGTCTATATGTAGTCATGTCTTTCCTTTTTTTCCCCATACCACTATTATAGGAGATATATGTGGGCTGGTGGACTCTAGGACAATTACATTTATAAGTATTTAATGCTATTCCCGGCATAATACCATTACAACACATTAAGTAAAATAAGTAAATAGCAAAATTCTTATGTCAAAACAAAATTATCAAGGAAAATAATTAAATGCAAAATGAAAGAATAAAAATTAGTTCTGGCAGATACAAAATTATACTTATTAAAACTAAATGTCATATAATTTAGAATCAATTAAATATTCATTATATAGACACTTTTGTTCTTTATATTTTTTCAATTTTTTTGTTTGTGCAAAACCTTTCTAATTTATTTTTAAACTATATACAAAAATAGTTTTCAACATTTCCCCTTGCAAAACCTTGCATTCCAAATTTTTCCATCCCTTCCCCTCACTGACCTCCCATAGACAGCAAATAATCCAATATATATTAAACATGTGCAATTCTTCTAAACATATTTATACATTTATTATGCTGCCAGGAAAAATCAGATCAAAAAGGGGGGAATGCGAAAAAAGCAAGTAAACAACAACAATGGTGAAAATATTATGTTGTGATCCATATTCAGTCCCCACAGTCCTCTTTCTGGATACAGATAACTCTTCCCATCACAAGTCTCCTGGAACTGGCCTGAATCACCTCATTGTTGAAAAGAATCAAGTCCATCACAGTTGATCACATAATCTTGTTGTTGCTGTGTATAATGTTCTCTTGGTTCTACTCATTTCATTTAGCATCAGTTCATGCAAGTCTCTCCAGGCCTCTCTGTAATCATCCTGCTGATCATTTCTTATAGAACAATAATATTTCATTATATTCCTTTACCCTAACTTATTCAGTCATTCCTGAATTGATGAGTAGCCACTCAATTTCCAGTTCCTTGACACTATAAAAAGGGCTGCTACAAACATTTTTTGTACATGTGGGCTCTTTTCTTTTTTTTAATGTTCTCTTTTAAGTACAGATCCAGTAGAGAGAGTGCTGTATCACAGGATATGCACAGCAGATAGCCCTTTGGCATAGTTCCAAATTGTTCTCCAGAATAGTTGAATCAGTTCACAACTCACAACAGTTTTCCCACATCCCCACAATATTCACCATTAACTTTTCCTGTCATTTTAGCCAATCTGAGAGGTGTGAAATGGTATCTTGGAGTTGTTTTAATTTGAATTTCTCTAATCAATAGTTATTTAGAGCATTTTTATATGACTAGAAATGACTTTAACTTCTTCATCTAAAAATTGCATGTTCATATCGTTTGATCATTTATCATTTGGAAAATGGCTTGTATTCTTATGAATTTGAATCAATTCTCTGTATATTTTAGAAATGAAGACTTTATCAGAGTCCTTGGACATAAAAACTTTTCCCAGTTTTCTGCTTTGCTTCTGATCTTGGCTGCATTGATTTTGTTTGCCCAAAAACTTTCTAATTTAATATAACCAAAATTATTGTATGGGCACTTTTAATAGGCAATACTAATTTTAGTATTAATTCTTCCTCATGGAAGGTAAGAGGGATGAAATCCTTTTTATTTATGTGGTATGCATTAAGAGGAATTATGCTACAAAATAGAGTCAAAGATATTTTGAAGTGCCTCTGCTCCTAATTTGCCTACCAGATATCAGTGACAAGAAGGCTCTAATTGTCATTTTTTAACTTGCATATCCTATCCCGTTAGTTTTATAACTATTACTTTTGACATTACTCTTAGCCTTATCTTTTTCTTCACCTTCAGATGCAGAATGATTCTTTTCATGATCAACCTAGTTTCTTCTTTTGCTAAATACTGGTAATTAATATTTTTGTTATTTAAGAATATTAAGATGAAAGAGAACAACTTGTGGGACCCAAGAACACTTCATAATTTTTCTATTAAAATTAATAAAAAGTGTTTTGCTACAATTTTTTCTTATATATAGTTTTGTGCAATAGATTTTGTCCACATGGCAAATATATACATATATATATATATATTTCAATTCTTGAGTGTCTCTGTGATCTCATGAAAACTACCAGTGCAAGTCATTCATGCTTTTTCATCATTAGAATTGTGGTCTCCTTCTTTCATAGATGTAAAAAAAATCCACTCTACATACGGAGAGTTTTCCTCTAGGTCTTTTAACATCTCCTAAGTGACAGTGGAACTACCCTAGTTGTCTAGCTTACTCTAACACCTACCAAATGACCACTCCATATGCCTTTTAAATTTTACACATCATTAATATCTCTTTCTTCACTTCCCAAGTTTTAGTTTATCATTGGAAATATGTCACAACCTACTATATCTACTATGTACTTATATATTCCCCACTAGTATAACTACAACTTCGATTCTCTGGAAATAGATCTGCTCCAAGATATCAAGTTAAACCTGCTTAAACATTAGTCTTCTAGGATAATCACATTAAATTCTTTTTTATTTTATTTTTAATTCATGGGATAAAACAAGCATACTTAAATTGTATGATCGTACATGAAACTGCAAATCTATTATGCAATTTGCTTATTCCTTTCAAATATGCAACAAAGATATCATAAAAATTTCTTTTTTCTTTTTTTTCTTCCCTTCTCCCCACCCTAGAGATGACTACTGTTAGACACAAAGGTGGGTTTATATGTAAAATTATTCTGTACATATTTCTATTTATCAACTCTTTCTCAAGGCGCTAATAGCACCTTTTTTCATATGTCCTTTATTGTTAATTTGGATATTTGTAATAGACAAAATAAATAATTTGCTCCAAATAATTTTTAAAACAATATTGTTAGTGTATACAATGTTTTCTTGGTAGTGTTCATTTTGTGGAAGTCTTGCTTTTCTTAGTTCTATTTACTTTGTGGAAGTCTTTCCATGTTTTTTCTAAAATCACTGGTCTCATCCTTTCTTAAAGTATTGTAGTATTCAGTCACAATCATATATTACAGCTTGTTCAGCTCCTCCCCAATTGATGAATAGTCCCTCTATTTCCAGTTCTTTTTTACCACAAAGAGAGCTGGTGTAAACATTTAGAACATATAGGTTTTATTTTTTCTTTTCCCCTTAATTTGGAAATAGAAGTAGTGATATTCTTGATCAAAAGGTATAGGTAGTTTAATAATTGTTTGAACATTTTTCCAGATTACTCTCCAAAATGGTTGGATCATTTCACAATTCCACCAACAATGAATTAGTATATAAATTTTCCTCCATTTTTAATCAACATTTGTCACTTTCTTTTTTCATAATTTTAGTCAATTTAATAGATGTAAAATGATATGTCATGGCTGTCTTAATTTGCATTTCTCTTTATCAATAATGATTACAAGTTTTGAAGGAGAGATGAGGGCCCAGCTCAGATTATGTAGATGACCTAGCGAGAATGTTTACATTAATTTCTCTACCTTTGTTCAAGTAGTAGGTATGTTATCTGAGAGTAGTAGTAGCTATCATTTGGGGATCCAACCTGCCAATTTAAATGGAAACCAGGAAATGCTATTATTTCTTCTCCCTTCTGCACCTCCTTCTCCTCCTCCTTTATGTTTTAATAACTTAAAGTGAATATTAATAGCAATTTTTTCTGTTCTGGTCAGAAATTTTAAGGGTTCTCCCTTTCCAGATTGATTCTCCTGTGACAGTAAATTGAGCAATCTTTTATTTCAATTCTTACCTAGCCCCTCGTCATTGAATGGGCATTGCCATAGATAAACCGAGACTTGGGAAAGACCTTACTTTGAAAGCATCACTACATACTAAGTCATCATCAAGCATATTGACCTTTGTCTTCACATTGAATTCCAATGACTATAAGAAAAAATAGGGTTGATGATTTTGGACAGTTCTGCCTCAGGCAAATCTAATTTACACACAAGTCAAGATGTCATGTTCATGATGTCACTGGACCTTTTTGAGAACAAACAACATGTTCACAGGAGAAAGGTAGTGTATGATGGGAATGATTCATATCTAAAGTTTGGCAGGGTACAGTCAGCTGTATGATAAGAGGACAAGGAATTCAAGCTGTTAGAGTTCATCAAAGATTCACAAAAATGTAGAAAGAAGGAAAATATGACTAATGGGAAGGTAAAAAGATAACTAAGCAGTCAATGAATTAGGGGTTATGTGTACTCAAAAAGCAGAATTTGAAACTTGAAGGCATATGAAAAAGTGGAAAGCTAATAGAGTATGACTAGATAAGAAGATTTCAGAGTTTGTGGATCATGGCAAGATCAATGATATGATGATCTGTATGAATAACTGAGGAGGAATAGAAAAGTAGGTCTTGGGAAATGAGTAGTTTGGTCACATTGAGAAAGGAAATGGAGTGTTCTGAAGGTCTGATAGGAAGAGAATCTAGAACTGGCAATAGGTACTACTATCACTCACTAACTTCATCTTCTTTGAGGTCCATTGTAGAGGACTTAAACAAAGGCTAAGCTGCAGGCCAGGTCAGAGTTTACAACTCTCCTATTCCTGTGAGAAACAGGCTCAGGATTCAGCATGTTCTCCTAGGATGGAAGTGAGGCAGAGAGATGCTGGCATGGCTCCCATGGGACAGAGCACAGGTGTTTCTTATCTCATGCTCTATATAAAGCTGAGCTAGTTATGGAACAGACAGATTTGTTTTTTCAGCTTCCACCTGACCTGTGCTTTAGTCTGCTTGTCTTCCAGCCCATCTGCCCCCAGGCTAAACTTCTACCTTGCAGTTTGGCTAATCCACCTGCAACACTCCATATAATCCCCAGATACCAGCCAATCAAATGCTGGAAGCTACTGTCTACAGATCTTCAGGACATACCATTTCTTTCCTCAATGTGTTCAAAACCTAGATCATGAGCTTTCTCTCCTTTCCAAGTTCTGCTCTTGTGTTAGGGGACTTATCTAACATACATATTTCCTCAAACACCCTAACCTCCCAGTTCCTCAAACTACTCCTTTCCTGTAACCTACTCCTTTACCCTCTCTCCTTCCACTCAGGAGTAAGGAGAATGAGTGAAAATGCAGCCAGTAATAGAAAGGGTGGCCAGGGAGCCTGTGTAATTAGTAGGGAGTCAGGTCTTAGTGAGAACTTAAAGATAGAAAGAGTAGAAAAGGCAAAGCACAGTGCTTACCTAATAATTGGTGGTTGATAATCTTTGCCAATGTGATGGGCGAAACCACTTTACTTAGAGATTTGGAGTATATTTTCAAATGGTTTTTGAAAGTTTATCTTCTATAAATCAATAAGTATTTATTAATTCCCTGCTAAGTGACAGGGATAAAAGCACAAAGAACTCCTACTTACAATTCTTACATTCTAATGAAAGAAACAAAAAATGAAGCCAAAACCATCGGTAGGATACTTTAGATATTTTAACTCCTTTGAGATTACCTAAGAATTGCGCGGGAGTGGTCAAATATAACATACCCAGCCTTCAGGTTAATAGGGACTAAGGTAGTTCAAGTGTTTCATGTGAGGCTTTATCAAAGATAAAATTGATCACTTTGGGACAGTTAAGGGGATATCTCAAGAGATCCTCTGTGATTTAAGATACCCTATCTTTTTATTGTATTTTTATTTCATTAAACATTTCACAATTATATTTTTAACAATTTAATATTTTATTTTCCCCAATTATGTGTAAAAGCTTTTTAAATTTGTTTTAAAATTTTGAGTTCCTGGTACTGAGCGAAGTGAGTAAAACCAAGAGAACATTGTTTGCAGTAACAGCAACATTTGGCAGATGATCAATTTTTATAGACTTTGCTCTTCTCAGCAATACAATTCCAAAAGAGTCATGATGAAAAATGCTATCAACATCCAGAGGAAAAGATATGGAATGTGCAGATCAAATTATACTTTTTTTTTGTTTTTTTCTCATGATTTTTCCATTCTTTTTTCTGATTCTTTCCCAAACATATTTAATATGATTATGTATGTATAACCTATACAGATTAATTGCTTTCTTGAGAAAGAGGGAGGGAAGCTTGAAAGAAAAATAATAGAAATCAAAATATTATAAAAGTAAATGTTGAAAATTGGTAAATAAAATTTTTAATTAAATAAATTTTTAAATTCTTTTTTTCTCCTTCCTGTCTCCTCCCTCATTGAGAAGACCAGAAATTTAATTTAGATTATACATGTGCAGTCATGCAAAACATATTTCCATGTTAGTCAAGTTGTGAAAAAAAAAACATGAAAAAGAAAGCAGAAAGTACACTTCAATTTGCATTCAGACTCCAGTTTTTTCTCTGGAGGTGGAGAGAATTTTTTATCATTAGTCCTCCAGAATTGCCTTGGATCATCATATTGCTGAGTAACAATGTCTGATATCCTAATTCTGTTCATTTCACTTTGCAACAACTCAAATAAGTCTTTCCAGTTTTTTTTTTTTTTTCTGAGAGCTTTGTGCTGGCCATTTCTGTTTTATTAATTTAGTTTTTTGCCATAGATTGTTTTATGAATCATGTTGAGAGAGAGAAATCAGAGCAAAAAAGAAAAGCCATGGAAGAAATTTAAAAAACAGAAAAAAGAAGTAAACATAACCTGTTGATTTACATTCAGTTTCTCTTTAATTCTTTTTCTGGATGTGTATTGCATTTTTTGTCTAGAGTTTATTGGGATTGCTTTGAATCACTGAGAAGAACCAAATCTTTTATAGTTGATCATCACACATTTTTGCTGTTATTGTTACAATGTATTCCTGGTTCTGCTTAATATTCATGGTTCTGCTTATTTCACTCAGCATCAGTTCACATAAATCTTTCCAAGCCAAGCCACTCTCCAATTGATAAATGGTCAAAGGATGTAGTGTTCTCAGTGGTTTTCTGGAGGTCTTGGGGCAGCCTTCCTTTCAGTAGAGTGATCACCACAAGAATAGCCAGGTGTTAAAATCCAAATCCTTTATTATCTTTTTCAAAGTCTTGTCTCCTTTCCTGGGACCCGGTTAGCTTTCTTAAAGGCCTTCCAGAGTCTTGGTTTTAGTGGAGAAGCTAAGGAGGAGACCTTGCCACCACAGGGTGTGTGATGGCATGAATCAATCTGTCTCTCAGTTCCCCAGGAGAGCCACCAGGAGCCTGACTGAAGGTCTCCTTGGCTCCGACCTTGGCTAACATGCTCTACACTGAGTAAAAACCAGTCACTATATCACTAGGAAACCATTATTTGTTGTAAGATTAAATCAATCATACTGAATTTAGAGACCTATTAAGCACCTTGCTAAACTAGATATCCATTGTCTCATCAATTCCACTGAATCAGCAACTTGTAAGAATTCTTGTTTCAAGTTCAGAGTTCTGGCCCATAACAAAAGGCTATAAACAGACAATTTTCAGACAAATAAATTAAAACCATTTCTAATCATATGAAAAAATGCTTCAAATCACTTGATTAGAGAAATGCAAATTAAGATGACTCTAAAGTACCATTTCATACTTCTCAGATTGGCTAAAATGACAGAAAAAAATTATGAGAAATATTGGAAGGGATATTAGGAAACTTGAACCCTAATGCTTTGTTGGTGAAAATTTGAAATGATCCAACCATTCTAAAGAATAATTTGGAATTATGCCCAAAGGGCTATCAAACTGTATACCCTTTGATCTAGCAATATTTCTACTGTATCTGTCCCAAAGAAGTCATAAAAAAGGGAAAAGGACTCATATGTGCAAAAATGTTTGTAGCAGTGGCAAGAAACTTTTGTAGTGGCAAGGAACTGAAAACTTGAATGGATGCTCATCAATTGGGGAATGGTTGAATAAGTTATGATATATGAATGTAATGGAATATTAATGTTCTATATGAAATGATGAGAAGGCTGATTTCAGAAAAGCCTGGCGAGACTTATCTAAATTGATTCTCAGAGAAGTGAGAAGAATCAAGAAAACACTGTACACAGTAAAACAAGATAATATGATGATTAATTGTGATGTACTTGGCTCTTTTCAACAGTGAGATTATTCAAGGCAATTGCAAGACTTTTAAGGGAAAGTACCCTCCATTCATCCAGAGTAAAAACTACAAAGACTGAATGTGGATCAAAGCATAGTATTTTCACCTTTTTGTTGCTGTTTGTTTGCTTTTGTTTTTCTTTCTTTCTCCTGTTTTTTTTTTCCTTTTCATCTGATTTTTCTTGTGCTGCATAACATTTATCTAAGTATGTTTAAAAGAATTACCATTGTTTAAGCCACATCAGATTGCTTGATCTACTAAGGAGAAGCAACATAAGTGACAGAGGGAAAAAAATGTAGAAAACAAGATTTTGCAAATATGAATGTTAAAACTGTCTTTGCATATATTTGAAAAAATAAAATACTATTTTTTGAAAAAGAATATTACATATATAAAATTGTTTTAAAATCATGGGGTTTTTTCCTGTTATAATTCTTTTTCTTTCTTTAAGAGAAAAAATGGCTTAAGTAAAGTCCTTTACAGGATTCTTACTCTAACCTATTAATAGCCTATATCCATGAGACATTCAGGGTTCAGGTAAAGATAAAAAGAATAGATGGTATATGAGACTGAATTGTTTAAAATTTCATATCAACTAATTATAACTTAACTTGATATTCTTCCACATAATTTCATCATATGAATTAATTCCTGGAAGGCCACTGTGATTAAGTTTTTTAAGATTCTACTTTATCATACTGAGTTGTATTAATTACAAGCTTAAGCAGCATTAAAGTGGTTTGGAACCTGAAAAATGCATCAACTGTTAGAACCATCTCTGCAAATCTGCATGCCTCTGAGTTTAGAAAGATTTAAGTTTTGCACAACAGTCAATGACAAGAATTTCCAAGGAAAAATACTTCCCAGAAGCATATGACTTCATGAAGCAAACAGTTTAAAAGGAATTCTCTTCTCCTTTTCATGCTCATTTGATTTTTTTTGTATTGAATCTTCTTTGATTAGTCTTTTGTTCCTAATTTCTCTCTTACATTTGAGTTGTTCATTCCCTTGTAAAAGCTATAAACCAGGAGATGATTCTGGGAAGATGGTGGAGTAAATCAGAAAATTCCAAATTCTGGGTTCGTCTTCAGAAGAGAACGCTGAAGTTAAAAAAAAAAAGGTCTCTTCCCAAAGAATAATATTAAATAATCACATGATTAAAAAGAATTCATAAAAGATCTAAAAAAGATTTTAAAAATCGAATGAGAGAGACTGAGGAAAAACAAAAAAAAATAAGAACAATCCAAGAAAAACAAGATTATACAAAAAAAAATCAACCAACTAGAAAAGGAAAGCCAGAATCTTAAAAATAATATGACTACTTGAAAATCAGAATTGGGCAATGGTAAGCCAGTGAAATTATTAGAGAATGAGAAATAATAAAGCAAAATACAAAGAATGAAAAAATACAAGAGAATGTGAGATAGTTCATAAGAAAAACAAAAGATCTGGAGAAACATCAAGAAGAGAAAATATAAGAATAATTAGACTATCTAAAAACTACAATAAAAAAAGAATCCTGAAACAATAATACAAAAAATATTTTTTAATTATTTTGCAACGTTAGAACACTACAAGAAACTAAAAATGAAGAAATCCACCAATCACCATCAAAAAGAGATCCTATGAGAAAACAATTATAGCCAAATTTCAAAAGCCCCAAATCAAGGAGAAAATATTACAAGCAACCAAAAAAAAAGCTATTTAAATAAGGTATATTAGAATAACACAAGACCTAATAGTAGATACATTAAGAGGCTGCAAATCCTATAATACTATATATCAAAGAGAAAAAAAACAAAAAAAAGAAAAAAAAGAAAAAAAATTAAAAAAAAATAAAAAAGAAAAAAAAAGAAAAAGAACAAGGGGTACAGCTGGAAATATCATATCTGGTAAAATTAAGCATAATCGTGAATAAAAAAGAAAAATGAATATTAAATGAATTACCAGACCTTCAGTATTTTGTTGCAAAAAAACCTAGATTTAATAGAAAATTTGACATGAGAGATCCAAGAGAATTGTATAGTACATTGAAAAAGAAAATAGCGAACCATTCTAGTATTTTTGCCAAGAAAACTCCATAGACAAATCCTGCGGTTATAACACAATGGAAAGACTGAACAACAACAAACCAAATCCCAAACTTAGAGTAAGGAAGAAACAGGCAATATGCCAAATAATGGTTCACTTCAGAACTTTCTCCTAAATCATTTTATAACTGGTAGTAATAAAACAGCACAAATTTAAAATATCTTACATATACTATAAAATTACTATCTGTTATATGACAACAAGAAGCAAAATAAGATAATTTTTACATTTCTATATAGAACAAGTTACCATTCACTCCTTGAATATAAAATATAATAAAAGAAACATTTGTCTCTTGTTTATATTTATTCTATAAACTATCACACCAATGATATGCTCTATATGTACATGTGTACACATATATGTGTGCGTATATATATAGATAGATAGATAGATAGACTACTACAACAAATCAAGGCTCACACTATCAATGTCCTCATGATACTTGCATACTTCAAACTTTTTCAGTTTTGATAGCATCCAGTCATTAATCAGAAGAGGACCCATTACTGTTTTATTATATATTCTACAGCCTTCCTGAGTCAGATGCTGATACATTATTTTAATATTCTTCCATTTTTCCCATTTTGGTTGGTTGAAAGTCTAAGTCTGGTTAAAATGATTCTTCCAATCCTAGAAGAGTTAAATTTACCCAAACATTAGTGGTTTCTAGTACTCTGATTTACTCACTAGTCTATTTAATATAGTCTTATAATACTCTGATAATAGCTTTACTCAAGCAAGAACTTCAGTGACAGAAGACATGGGAAAATATTTCATCTGATGCTCTGTACTGATGACAGTGCTTGTCTCCAGAGCCAAATCTCCTAGTTCTGTTCAGTGAGATCCAATCTAAACTAGTTCTATGAATAAATTGGCAAAATGCAAACCAGACAAAAAAACCACTCCCTAACTTAAAAAAAAATGGAGGCAGCAACTATAGAACTTATCCTGATATGATTACTTTGATGTCTTCTCCATTCTTTCTAAGTACAAGGAGCTGTCATTAAGTCATAAGTATAAAATGCCTTTGGTTGCCCTCCATTCAAAGCTAATATTTATGAACAGAAAATAAAGTACCCACTCATAACCAGTTATCTCATTGTCCCCTCATTTCCAAACTCTCCTTCACCAAAACCATCCAAGTAAATTACAAGGTTTTCAATTCAGGAATTGAAACACTGTTTATCACTAAGGAAATGGTGAAAAAGCTGACCCCAGGATATTTGACACCAGTAACCTCACCACAATGTTTATGTCCAAATATAATAATTCTATTATCTTTGATTGAAAGAATAATTTATGAAATAATATTTTAAAATACATCAAGTTTCTCTAATAAAGGCCTCATTTTTTCAAATATATAGAAAATTGAGTCAAATTTGGGACACTAATGCTTTGGAGATGGAGTTGTCAACATTAGAAATAAAAGAAAAGGAAAAGGATCTTATCCATACAAAAATATTCATAACAAAGAATTGGAAATCAAGGATCATTTGGGAATTATTTGCCATCATTTGGCAATGGCTAAACAAATTGTAGTAAATGAATAGGATGAAGTACTATTGTATAATGAGAAATGATAGTTAAAAAAAAAAAACCTAGGAGATTTATATATACGTGAGCAATGCCAAGAAAATATTGTAAGAATGATCGACTAAATAAGACTTAGTTATCTGATCAAGATAACACCAAGACAATTCCAAAGAACCCATGCTTAAAAATGATATTGTTTTCCAGAGAGAGAGCTGGTGAACTCTGAATGTAAATTGAAGATTATTGGGTTTTTTTCTTTTTTACTTTATGGTTTTTATTTTGTTTTGTTTGTCTTTTGCCAACACAACTAATAGAGAAATGTGTTTGACATGATCTCATATGTATAATTGAAATCAAAATGTTTACCTCCTTAAGAATGGGGAAAGGGTGAAAGGGAAGAAGAAAATCTGGAACTCAAAAATTTTCAAAACTATTGTTGAAAGAATCTTTTCCATGTAATTGGAAAATATGTAACAAAATTTTTAAAGAGAATACATGAAAACTGTAACAGAGAATGGTATTCAAAAAAGAAAAATTTTCATCAGTTTCCTCATCTATAAGATAAAGGGGGTTAGACTCATAAATTCTCTTTCAGCTCTAAATTTATAATCCCAGAATCCTACATTTCATTGGTAGCTATGTGCAAAGGGATCTCAGAAGGACATAAACATGATGTGGTGTTTCAGGAATCTAGACAACTGGTAGCCCAGGGTTACAAAGGAGATGAACATAAGAGAGTCCCCTAAGTTTGGACTAAGTTAGTGCCCACACTGATATCTGGTTACCTGGAATATGGCTTTTCTGGGTAAAAGCTTTTACAAGCTTTCAGCTTCTCCCCCCCATGTCTCTGTGATACCAGTCCCCAGAACAGTAGCCAGGGGGCTTCCCATCCTTCATACATACCAACATTCACACCCACACCCATTTTCTTTGTGGAAACCTCCACAAACCTCCAGCTCTTGACCACTATGATCTCATTCTCACGAAAGTCCCATGAGACAGACCATGTACAGAGAAAAAAGGAACTGGCAGGACTTAAATGCCCCATTGGGTTTCAATCCCATTTTTAGACTGTGAGGCAATGATGTGGAGATATTTTCACACCTCTCCTACTAACTCTTGGAAAGGGGAAACTGATAACTAAGATAGGAGGGCCCAGCAAAGAGCAGACAAACCATAGGAGTGGAGAAAATTCAGTGCAGCAGCCAGAGACCCTGAGTGATGTTTTTCTTCACCTAAACTCAGCCTCAGTGCTATGTGAAACCCTATCCATTTGGAAAAGCTCTTGGGTAAGTCAATCATGTAGGTTTGGGCAAACTTGCCCCTTCTTTGCTTTCTAGAGAGCAAAGATAAAGGTGAATTTTCAGAAAAAGGTGTGAGTGAACTGTATATACCTGAAGGTGGACACTGGTATATAGTAGGGGGAAGAATGAAGTTAAGAGGGCAAGGGAGTCTGGCACTTAAGTCGGAAGAGAATTAGAGGTAAATTTGTATTGCCATGTCTATGGATTAGGAATAAACCAAATTCCAGTTCTGAGCGGTCGCGAAGTACAAGATAGGATAGCACAGAACAGTAACAGATTGTGGATTTAAATACACAAAAATGCTAAATAAAAAAAGAGATTAAAGAAGCTAAATGGAGGCAGAACAGGGAACAATGATAGATATCCAGCGGTGACACAGGATGTAGGACACAAGACACAGAAATAAAGATGTCATGCTAGTGTGTAAACCAGGAATTAGAGTCTAGAGTTTAGAGAGATTTGGCAAGTAATGGGCAAAGAAATTGAAAAGACAAGATGTAAGGAGGTAGCAAATGCAAAGCTTGAACTATTTAAGTACAAAGATGCTAACTAGAAAGAAAGAAGTATCAGATACTGATGGGCTGAACTAGGACAGAGTAGAGGGCAAGGAGAAGAGATCTGAACATGAAAGTCTAAAAGAAAAAATGTGATCTGAGCTGAGGATTATCTAGACTAGGATGCTTTAAAATCCAGAGGCTATACTAAGAGAAATGGAGTCTAACAGGACAGAACTCCCAGGATGGGGTGGGAGAGGAAAAGATAAAATACAAGAAAGGAGAACAAGAATAAGGGGAAAAGGGTGCCGAAATAAAGAGAAATGGCAAGAGATAATCTGATTGGGAGTAGAATATTGATCAGAACAGAGTCTGGACATAGAATTGAAGAATCAAGTGCCTAAGACCCAAGGAAATCAGGGTCCTGGGAAATGAAAGCTATCAAGATACAAGAACTGAAAGGGCTATAATCCAAGTTGCTAAAGAGGATCTGTGGACATAGAAGCTTACGCCTGTAAGGACATATGAGTTGAAGGAGTCCAGGATAGAAAAACTAAAATAGGGCATGGGAACTGAGTGGGTAATGGAAGCATACCATGTGGGTACCATAGGTACCAAGGAACAGGTCCTTGAGGAACAGAAATCTTATCTAGAAAGGACTCTGAAGCCAAGGAGCAAGTGCTCTTCTTATTCAGCAGAGCTACCACTAGCTAAGGTGCAAAAATGGTATAAGGGAAAAGGGAAGGACACAGAGAATAGTGCAGATGCCAAAGAAGATTAGCAAGCAGGGTTTTCTGGAACACAGTTTGCAGAACATGGTGATACTAAGCCAAGGAGTATGAGCTAAAGGACCAGGTGTGAATAAGCTGGCAGAGGATTTCTTGGCCAAAATATTCTGTAGCCCAAGGGACACAAATTTTGACAAGGCACAATTTAGGAAATGAAGTGAACTGAGAGAATAAGCCATGAAAGCTTTAGGGAATCAATTGGTCTTAAACTAAAGGACAAAGCAAGGAAGTCCTAAGAAAGCTAAAGGAATAGAGTTATGCACTCAAAAGAGGTATAAGGGAGAAGGTAGAAGATGAATAGTTAACTGGAAGAAGTGAACTTATTAAGACAATGAATGCACTATAAGAAACTGTAGGAGTATAGCTAGCTAGGAAAATAGGTGCTGCTAGTAGAACAGTACAAAAAGTAGCAAGAGGTATGGATTTGTACCAGCAGAGCACTAGAGTATTGTAAGAGTACTGTGGAGGTCAAACTAGGAGATACAAGGTATAGAGGATAGAGCTCAGCATAGATGATGAGGGAAAGATAATGAGAGGGGAAAAAATATGAGGTGACAGGAGGCTCAAGAATTAAAGTCCTTTTTGGGCAGAAGTAGTGATGGAAGATACGGAACTCTGTAAGTTAGCTTGGCCTTTTGGCCCAATTTTTTCGTATCACCCCAGATCAATTAGTATGGTAGCAATGTGTTGACCTAGTTGTAGACTTGCTAGGGGGTCTGACAGTGGCAGAATTAAGGGTCTAGTCTGAAAGGAGTAAAAAGTGTCGGGGGTTAAGGGGAATAAGTAAAGAGATGAAAGAATCTTACCCAAAGGAAAAAATCATTGGAAACTACAGAGATAAATAGAGAGAGAGAAGGGGAATGGAAGAAATAAAAGATACTGGGGAAACAAGGGAAAGGAAAACAGGTGGTCACAAGTACAAGCACCAAGAAAGACAGGAATATAGGGGCTGAGTGAGCCAAAGGCACAGGAACTAAGACCACTTAAGTACCAAAACCTGAGGGGACAGCTGAGGAATCATGGAGAAAAGAAATTCAAATATGAGAATTTAGATTATAGTATAAAGCAACACAAGGAATAGGAAGAAAGAGACTAGGTGCTGTGAGGGAAACTACAGAGGCTAATGAAGCAATATTCAGAGACAAGGCCTGAAGATCATGGAAATGCTGAATGAGGGATGCAAACAAAGTGGAGACGTGAATTGAAAAGGGGACTCAGCTATGAAAGGGCAGTTGCTTTAGGTACTCAGATAAAGGAAACACAAGGTAAATAGATTTCAGCACTTGGGCTGGGAGAGAGGTTATGTAACAAGGAGCACAGTATTCGAGACTAAGAAGCAGAGCATGAAGACATGAGAAAGATTACAGAAAGGGGATGTGAACACTAAAAGGGATTTTGGACTGAGTTTAAAGAATACATAGAGAATGGAGAATAATACTGAATAGATGAGCATCCAGCTGGCAAGAGGATGAAGGAACTGTAGATCCTGGGCTCAGATCTTTCCTCTCTCTCCATTATCTTTACTCCCAACTTCTGAGAAATACTAAATACTAAATGCTAAAATACCAGTAGTAGAGGCAGCTATGTGGCACAGTAGATAGAGCATCAGTCCTGAAGTCAGGACCTGAATTCAAATCTGATCTCAGACACTTGGAACCTCCTAGCTGTGTGACCCTGGGCAAGTCACTTAACCCCAATTGCCTCAGGAAAAAAAAATACCAGTAGTGTCAGTCTGTGAAAATCAGTGCCTATCAGGGTAATAAGCATAGTTCTCTCACCCAAATCCCTTAACCTAGTTTGATGATATCACCTCCCTGAAACATCCAAGCTCTTAACCAGTCTTTCTGATTTCAAGTTCCATGTCCCTTTTATCAAACCCTCTCAATCTTATACATCCCTAAGAACACCACCAAAATAGAATTAGAAAGGAAGATTAGGACAAGAAGTATAGATTTAATCAAGGCAACTGAGCTGCTGAGCTTAGGCAAGGGTCATAAGGAGTAAGAACACAGGGGATGTAAGACATAATGTAGCATAGAATCCAGAGCAGAAAAAACAGAGATAAGAAGATCAAAATGGCAGACTATTAAGGGAACAGATTTGAAAGCATAAGGCTGAGAGAAACAGGAGTACTAGAGCTGATGAGAGGGGACCAGAGACTTGAGAGGCCTCTCACAACCTAGAGGCAGCACCTGAGAGAAGCAGGCAGATTACAGAGCATAGAAAATGAGGGTGAAAGGTTAATAATAACTAATATTTATTTCATGCTTTAAAGTTTGCAAGCATTTTTATGTAATTTCATTTTAAGCACAGAAAATTCAAGATACATGGTATTATTAATATTATTATCCTCTTTTCTTACAAATGAGAAAACTAAGACTCAGAAAATAGTATGATTATGGTTATACAGTTTCTCAGAGATGAAATTTCAGTCCATGTTTTCTTGATTCCAATTCAAACTTTGACACAATGCTTCATAACAAGGTTAAAGGATGAGGGACCCAAAACTGTAGAGGGCAAAAAACTGAAATGACAGAGGAGGAAATTAGATGATGAGAGTGCAAAGATAACAACACTGAGGAGAAGAACTAAGGAGTAAGGAAGTTACAAGTCGATGAAAGTAATAAGATAAGATGGTAGAGAGGGAAAAAAAAGAAAAAGAAAATGAAGGCTAGAGAGAAAAGCTCAGGATAAAGGCCAGTTCTTGCACCAGCACTAATAGGATAACAGATTTGAAATCTGGAAAAAGCCTTAGTTTTAGCTAGGGAGTTTTAACTTAGTTTTAACGTGTAATTTAACTACAGTTAGGAGTGAGAAGCTAGGGATTCAAACTCAGGTACTCCAAGTCTTGTGCACTTTCTATAAAACCACTGCTACCTCCCACCTTAAGGGCTGAGAAAACTTCTGGGTCAGGATAAGGGTCACTTTTCCTTCCTAACTAGCCCATCAGAATATATGACCACTAAAAATCTTGCCAGTCCAATAGCACAACTGTAAGATATGGCCATATTGTCCATCTCTTCCCAGAGGATTTGAAGAGAGGAGACTAGAAATTAAAATTAACAGTTAAAAATTGCACTACAAGAATGGAAGGAGTCTGATGATGATGTTGTTCCAGGTCACAACTGTGACTTGGATAAAGGGATAAGAAATAACTAAAGGAAGGAAAAATTCCACGTAGGCAGAATCTGACTCTGTTCCTCTATGATATAAGTTAAAAAGAGATAAGAAATAACTAAAGGAAGGAAAAATTCCACATAGGCAGATCTGACTCTGTTCCTCTATGATATAAGTTAAAAAAGAGATAAGAAATAACTAAAGGAAGGAAAAATTCCACATAGGCAGAATCTGACTCTGTTCCTCTATGATATAAGTTGAAAGCTCAGTGAGTTCACGTTGGTGTTTCTAATACAAAGTTTTTCTTGTCTTTTTTTATAGCCAATCCCACAGCTCCATCTGTCTTTCCCCTGGCACCCAACTGTGGGCAGAAAAGTTCCTCCCAAGTAGCTCTAGGCTGCCTGATTTCAGGTTACTTCCCTGAGCCTGTGATGGTGACATGGAATTCAGGGGCCATCTCCAGTGGAATTCAGATCTATCCCTCCGTCCTCCAGTCCTCAGGACTCTACACCTTGAGCAGTCAGTTGACAGTCCCTGCAGATACTTGGCCCAGCCAATCATACATCTGCAATGTGGTCCACAAAGCCACATCCACAAAGATTAACAAGAAAATTGGTAAGAAGGAATGGGAATGAATACAGGACAGAGGGTGGGCATTTATAGTTTTAGAGATCTGTGGAAATGAGAGATGCAAAAGATGGGGCAGCAAGTCACATGCTGAACCCCCTTTTTTAATAGACTAGAAAACTGAGGCCAAAGGAAAAGAGATGATTTGCCAAAGCTTATCTTAGTAGCTACTGTTAGTAAGTAGAAGAGCTAGAACTTGAACCCAGATTTTTCCACTATGCCAGGTTGCCTCATTTCATATTACCTGTAATACGATCCAGTACTCATTATAGACATCTGTTCCTCTATAGGAAATTACCTTTACAGACATTAACATTCAAATACAAATGACTAAAAATGAGGGAAGTTGAGCAGTGAGTAAGAACTCTTTACAAATTCAGACTGATGATCCTAGTGTTTAGATTGAAAATACTACTTGTAGAAGTGAGAATACAACTTGTACAAGAAACATACAATACCCTATTATCTACTCTTCTCTTTTTTCAGAGGGCCCCAGTTCCACACCAAAGCCCACAGAATGTACATGCTGCAAATGCTCAGGTATCTGGAACAGGGAGAGGGGTGGGTGGCTCAGATTGCCTCCATGAACTTGCTAAGCACTAAGCAGGAAACTAATCAGGGTTGTCAGGAAAATAGTGGGGAGAGCTAGAATCCCAGAACAAGCAGATACTTGGAAACAAGAACATATGCTCAGTTAAAAGTCTTCTATGATATGGGGAGACAAGAATGAAGATATCTAGGAATTAAAGACTGTAGAAGAATCCTTAGGGAAGATATTAGGGTTTTCCAGCAATTGCTTATGACAGCAAAGTGTTTGTGACACTTATAGATCAAGTTGCAATCTTAAAGTCCAGTGTGATAGAAAAACACTGTATCTGAAAAACACCTGAAGTTTTTAGTGAATTTAATATAAATATGAATTATGATATGACAGCTACCAAACCAGTGCAATCTCAGGCTACATAGTCCAGGACCAGGGAGGTAGCAGTCTCACTGTATTCTCCCTGGGCATATCACCTTTGAAGTACTGAACGCAGATTCAGGTTCTGTTGCTACATTTTAGGAAGGATAAGACAAAGAGGAGAATTACCACAATGGTAAAGGGATTCTGTTATGCCATATGAAAACAGGATAAAGAAACAGGGGATAGTTATCTCACAGAAGCAAAGGCTTGTGTGATGGGGGGGAAAGGAAAGAAAAGGAAGAGACATGATATATGTCTTCAACAATTTAAAAGCTGTCATGTGGAACATTAATTATTTGTTCTGTCTAGTCCCAGAAGGCAAAATTGAGAATCTATGGTTAAAACTGTAGAATTTAATTTAGTCTGGATATAGGGAGAAATTTCCTAATAGGACTATCCAGAAGTAAAATGGATGCTTTAGAAGGAATTGGGTTTTTCCTCACTGAAAGTCTTCAAGCAAAGGCTAAATGATCTTTCATTAGGTATGATACAAAGGGAATTCTTATTCAGGAGCCTGTTGAACTCTGAAGTCCCTTCTAAGGCAAATTCTATATTCTGTGAGAAGGAGATGAGCATATAGATAGAATTTGGGAACAAATTTGGAAAGTTTGAATGATGAACTAAATCTCCCCAAAAGATTGAGCACATTATACTTTGGGTCCGGAAGAGTTGGTGACTAATATCTGTCTTTTTTCAGCATGTGATGTTGGTGGACTTTCTGTATTCATCTTCCCCCCAAATCCTAAGGATACCCTCAAACTCTCAGGATCACCTAAAATCACCTGTATGGTGGTTGATGTGAGTGATGCATCAGATGTTAAAATTGCCTGGTTCAAAAATAATAAGGAAATTGACAGTCCTAAACCAACACAGAAGGAACAAAACAATGGGACCATTCAGGT